>NW_026015486.1:0-37485 GCF_020379485.1 Brassica napus | reverse complement strand
TAAACATGAAATAAAAACCTCGTTTAAAAATCCAACCTCAGGTGGAAACCGTGATACATCACTAAGGTTTATGTAAGTAACATTGGTGGCCTCATTAAAACCTTCCTTTGGAAAACCCAATGGGACAAAACCAAAGGCTAGGAAAAGAGCACACACAAGCATTTGCTTAGATGATGATCAGTTTGAAACCATTGCTTGAATGGTGATAAGAGTGTCTTGATTGATCAAACGTCCATCAAGACCGTCTTCTTGCTTCCATGAGATCATAAGTAGACTTCCAACAGCTTCTTTGAATCTTCTAGCTTTGGCGCGAGTGATGGGACCTGGTGGAATGACTAAGGCATCATCTTCTTCCTTGATGGTCTTTGAACTCTTTATCTCCATCCTTGTGCCGGTCCATGATCATATCATATTCCCAAACTGGGAAACTGGAATCACCTGATTTGAAAGTGGGATAACTTCTTCTTGACAACTCCTATGAGATTTATTCAACTTCCTGGTGATTCTCCACCACTTTATGTATCCAAATTAAGCTTCTCACAAAGTGATTCATCCTGGTTGATTGGAACGACAATGAAGCTGTGTATTCCCAAACTGGGAAACTGGAATCACCTGATTTGAAAGGGAATAACTTCTTCATCCCAACTCCTATGAGATTTATTCAACTTCCTGGTGATTCTCCACCACTTTATGTATCCAAATCAAGCTTCTCACAAAGTGATTCATCCTGGTTTAATTGGAACGACGATGAAGCTGTGCTATTCCCAAACTGGGAAACTGGAATCACCTGATTTGAAAGGGAATAACTTCTTCATCCCAACTCCTATGAGATTTATTCAACTTCCTGGTGATTCTCCACCACTTTATGTATCCAAATCAAGCTTCTCACAAAGTGATTCATCCTGGTTTGATTGGAACGACGAAGAAGCTGTCCTATTCCCAAACTGGGAAACTGGAATCACCTGATTTGAAAGTGGGATAACTTCTTCTTCCAACTCCTATGAGATTTATTCAACTTCCTGTGATTCTCCACCACTTTATGTATCCAAATCAAGCTTCTCACAAAGTGATTCATCCTGGTTTGATTGGAACGACGAAGAAGCTGTCCTATCCCAAACTGGGAAACTGGAATCACCTGATTTGAAAGTGGGATAACTTCTTCATCCCAACTCCTATGAGATTTATTCAACTTCCTGGTGATTCTCCACCACTTTATGTATCCAAATCAAGCTTCTCACAAAGTGATTCATCCTGGTTTGATTGGAACGACGATGAAGCTGTGCTATTCCCAAACTGGGAAACTGGAATCACCTGATTTGAAAGTGGGATAACTTCTTCTTGCCAACTCCTATGAGATTTATTCAACTTCCTGGTGATTCTCCACCACTTTATGTATCCAAATCAAGCTTCTCACAAAGTGATTCACTGGTTTGATTGGAACGACGAAGAAGCTGTGCTATTCCCAAACTGGGAAACTGGAATCACCTGATTTGAAAGTGGGATAACTTCTTCATCCCAACTCCTATGAGATTTATTCAACTTCCTGGTGATTCTCCACCACTTTATGTATCCAAATCAAGCTTCTCACAAAGTGATTCATCCTGGTTTGATTGGAACGACGAAGAAGCTGTGCTATTCCCAAACTGGGAAACTGGAATCACCTGATTTGAAAGTGGGATAACTTCTTCATCCCAACTCCTATGAGATTTATTAACTTCCTGGTTATTCTCCACCACTTTATGTATCCAAATCAAGCTTCTCACAAAGTGATTCATCCTGGTTTGATTGGAACGACGAAGAAGCTGTCCTATTCCCAAACTGGGAAACTGGAATCACCTGATTTGAAAGTGGGATAACTTCTTCTTGCCAACTCCTATGAGATTTATTCAACTTCCTGGTGATTCTCCACCACTTTATGTATCCAAATCAAGCTTCTCACAAAGTGATTCATCCTGGTTTGATTGGAACGACGAAGAAGCTGTGCTATTCCCAAACTGGGAAACTGGAATCACCTGATTTGAAAGTGGGATAACTTCTTCATCCCAACTCCTATGAGATTTATTTAACTTCCTGGTGATTCTCCACCACTTTATGTATCCAAATCAAGCTTCTCACAAAGTGATTCATCCTGGTTTGATTGGAACGACGAAGAGAAGCTGTCCTATTCCCAAACTGGGAAACTGGAATCACCTGATTTGAAAGTGGGATAACTTCTTCTTGCCAACTCCTATGAGATTTATTCAACTTCCTGGTGATTCTCCACCACTTTATGTATCCAAATCAAGCTTCTCACAAAGTGATTCATCCTGGTTTGATTGGAACGACGAAGAAGCTGTCCTATTCCCAAACTGGGAAACTGGAATCACCTGATTTGAAAGTGGGATAACTTCTTCATCCAACTCCTATGAGATTTATTCAATTTCCTGGTGATTATCCACCACTTTATGTATCCAAATCAAGCTTCTCACAAAGTGATTCATCCTGGTTTGATTGGAACGACGAAGAAGCTGTCTATTCCCAAACTGGGAAACTGGAATCACCTGATTTGAAAGTGGGATAACTTCTTCATCCCAACTCCTATGAGATTTATTCAACTTCCTGGTGATTCTCCACCACTTTATGTATCCAAATCAAGCTTCTCACAAAGTGATTCATCTGGTTTGATTGGAACGACGAAGAAGCTGTGCTATTCCCAAACTGGGAAACTGGAATCACCTGATTTGAAAGTGGGATAACTTCTTCATCCCAACTCCTATGAGATTTATTCAACTTCCTGGTGATTCTCCACCACTTTATGTATCAAAATCAAGCTTCTCACAAAGTGATTCATCCTGGTTTGATTGGAACGACGAAGAAGCTGTCCTATTCCCAAACTGGGAAACTGGAATCACCTGATTTGAAAGTGGGATAACTTCTTCATCCCAACTCCTATGAGATTTATTCAACTTCCTGGTGATTCTCCACCACTTTATGTATCCCAATCAAGCTTCTCACAAAGTGATTCATCCTGGTTTGATTGGAACGACGAAGAAAGCTGTGCTATCCCAAACTGGGAAACTGGAATCACCTGATTTTAAAGTGGGATAACTTCTTCTTGCCAACTCCTATGAGATTTATTCAACTTCCTGGTGATTCTCCACCATTATGTATCCAAATCAAGCTTCTCACAAAGTGATTCATCCTGGTTTGATTGGAACGACGAAGAAGCTGTGCTATTCCCAAACTGGGAAACTGGAATCACCTGATTTGAAAGGGGATAACTTCTTCATCCCAACTCCTATGAGATTTATTCAACTTCCTGGTGATTCTCCACCACTTTATGTATCCAAATCAAGCTTCTCACAAAGTGATTCATCCTGGTTTGATTGGAACGACGAAGAAGCTGTCCTATTCCCAAACTGGGAAACTGGAATCACCTGATTTGAAAGTGGGATAACTTCTTCTTTCCAAACTCCTATGAGATTTATTCAACTTCCTGGTGATTCTCCACCACTTTATGTATCCAAATCAAGCTTACAAAGTGATTCATCCTGGTTTGATTGGAACGACGAAGAAGCTGTCCTATTCCCAAACTGGGAAACTGGAATCACCTGATGATTTGAAAGTGGGATAACTTCTTCATCCCAACTCCTATGAGATTTATTCAACTTCCTGGTGATTCTCCACCACTTTATGTATCCAAATCAAGCTTCTTACAAAGTGATTCATCCTGGTTTGATTGGAACGACGAAGAAGCTGTGCTATTCCCAAACTGGGAAACTGGAATCACCTGATTTGAAAGTGGGATAACTTCTTCATGCCAACTCCTATGAGATTTATTCAACTTCCTGGTGATTCTCCACCACTTTATGTATCCAAATCAAGCTTCTCACAAAGTGATTCATCTGGTTTGATTGGAACGACGAAGAAGCTGTGCTATTCCCAAACTGGGAAACTGGAATCACCTGATTTGAAAGGGGAAAATTCTTCATCCCAACTCCTATGAGATTTATTCAACTTCCTGGTGATTCTCCACCACTTTATGTATCCAAATCAAGCTTCTCACAAAGTGATTCATCCTGGTTTGATTGGAACGACGAAGAAGCTGTGCTATTCCCAAACTGGGAAACTGGAATCACCTGATTTGAAAGTGGGATAACTTCTTCATCCCACTCCTATGAGATTTATTAACTTCCTGGTGATTCTCCACCACTTTATGTATCAAAATCAAGCTTCTCACAAAGTGATTCATCCTGGTTTGATTGGAACGACGAAGAAGAAGCTGTCCTATTCCCAAACTGGGAAACTGGAATCACCTGATTTGAAAGTGGGATAACTTCTTCTTCCAACTCCTATGAGATTTATTCAACTTCCTGGTGATTCTCCACCACTTTATGTATCCAAATCAAGCTTCTCACAAAGTGATTCATCCTGGTTTGATTGGAACGACGAAGAAGCTGTCCTATTCCCAAACTGGGAAACTGGAATCACCTGATTTGAAAGTGGGATAACTTCTTCTTCCCAACTCCTATGAGATTTATTCAACTTCCTGGTGATTCTCCACCACTTATGTATCAAAATAAGCTTCTCACAAAGTGATTCATCCTGGTTTGATTGGAACGACGAAGAAGCTGTCCTATTCCCAAACTGGGAAACTGGAATCACCTGATTTGAAAGTGGGATAACTTCTTCATCCCAACTCCTATGAGATTTATTAACTTCCTGGTGATTCTCCACCACTTTATGTATCAAAAAAAGCTTCTCACAAAGTGATTCATCCTGGTTTGATTGGAACGACGAAGAAAGCTGTCTATTCCCAAACTGGGAAACTGGAATCACCTGATTTGAAAGTGGGATAACTTCTCTTGCCAACTCCTATGAGATTTATTCAACTTCCTGGTGATTCTCCACCACTTTATGTATCCAAATCAAGCTTCTCACAAAGTGATTCATCCTGGTTTGATTGGAACGACGAAGAAGCTGTGCTATTCCCAAACTGGGAAACTGGAATCACCTGATTTGAAAGTGGGATAACTTCTTCATCCCAACTCCTATGAGATTTATTCAACTTCCTGGTGATTCTCCACCACTTATGTATCCAAATCAAGCTTCTCACAAAGTGATTCATCCTGGTTTGATTGGAACGACGAAGAAGCTGTCCTATTCCCAAACTGGGAAACTGGAATCACCTGATTTGAAAGTGGGATAACTTCTTCATCCCAACTCCTATGAGATTTATTCAACTTCCTGGTGATTCTCCACCACTTTATGTATCAAAATAAAGCTTCTCACAAAGTGATTCATCCTGGTTTGATTGGAACGACGAAGAAGCTGTCCTATTCCCAAACTGGGAAACTGGAATCACCTGATTTGAAAGTGGGATAACTTCTTCTTGACAACTCCTATGAGATTTATTCAACTTCCTGGTGATTCTCCACCACTTTATGTATCCAAATCAAGCTTCTCACAAAGTGATTCATCCTGGTTTGATTGGAACGAAATGAAGCTGTGCTATTCCCAAACTGGGAAACTGGAATCACCTGATTTGAAAGGGGATAACTTCTTCATCCCAACTCCTATGAGATTTATTCAACTTCCTGGTGATTCTCCACCACTTTATGTATCCAAATCAAGCTTCTCACAAAGTGATTCATCCTGGTTGATTTGATGGAACGACGATGAGAAGCTGTGCTATTCCCAAACTGGGAAACTGGAATCACCTGATTTGAAAGGGGAATAACTTCTTCATCTCAACTCCTATGAGATTTATTCAACTCCTGGTGATTCTCCACCACTTTATGTATCCAAATCAAGCTTCTCACAAAGTGATTCATCCTGGTTTGATTGGAACGACGAAAAAGCTGTCCTATTCCCAAACTGGGAAACTGGAATCACCTGATTTGAAAGTGGGATAACTTCTTCTTTCCAACTCCTATGAGATTTATTCAACTTCCTGGTGATTCTCCACCACTTTATGTATCCAAATCAAGCTTCTCACAAAGTGATTCATCCTGGTTTGATTGGAACGACGAAGAAGCTGTCCTATTCCCAAACTGGGAAACTGGAATCACCTGATTTGAAAGTGGGATAACTTCTTCATCCCAACTCCTATGAGATTTATTCAACTTCTGGTGATTCTCCACCACTTTATGTATCCAAATCAAGCTTCTCACAAAGTGATTCATCCTGGTTTGATTGGAACGACGATGAAGCTGTGCTATTCCCAAACTGGGAAACTGGAATCACCTGATTTGAATGTGGGATAACTTCTTCTGCCAACTCCTATGAGATTTATTCAACTTCCTGGTGATTCTCCACCACTTTATGTATCCAAATCAAGCTTCTCACAAAGTGATTCATCTGGTTTGATTGGAACGACGATGAAGCTGTGCTATTCCCAAACTGGGAAACTGGAATCACCTGATTTGAAAGGGAATAACTTCTTCATCCCAACTCCTATGAGATTTATTCAACTTCCTGGTGATTCTCCACCACTTTATGTATCCAAATCAAGCTTCTCACAAAGTGATTCATCCTGGTTTGATTGGAACGACGATGAAGCTGTGCTATTCCCAAACTGGGAAACTGGAATCACCTGATCTGAAAGTGGGATAACTTCTTCATCCCAACTCCTATGAGATTTATTTAACTTCCTGGTGATTCTCCACCACTTTATGTATCCAAAATAAAGCTTCTCACAAAGTGATTCATCCTGGTTTGATTGGAACGACGAAGAAGCTGTCCTATTCCCAAACTGGGAAACTGGAATCACCTGATTTGAATGTGGGATAACTTCTTCTTGCCAACTCCTATGAGATTATTCAACTTCCTGGTGATTCTCCACCACTTTATGTATCCAAATCAAGCTTCTCACAAAGTGATTCATCCTGGTTTGATTGGAACGACGATGAAGCTGTGCTATTCCCAAACTGGGAAACTGTAATCACCTGATCTGAAAGTGGGATAACTTCTTCATCCCAACTCCTATGAGATTTATTTAACTTCCTGGTTATTCTCCACCACTTAATGTATCAAAATAAAGCTTCTCACAAAGTGATTCATCCTGGTTTGATTGGAACGACGAAGAAGCTGTCCTATTCCCAAACTGGGAAACTGGAATCACCTGATTTGAAAGTGGGATAACTTCTTCTTGACAACTCCTATGAGATTTATTCAACTTCCTGGTGATTCTCCACAACTTTATGTATCCAAATCAAGCTTCTCACAAAGTGATTCATCCTGGTTTGATTGGAACGACGAAGAAGCTGTCCTATTCCCAAACTGGGAAACTGGAATCACCTAATTTGAAAGTGGGATAACTTCTTCATCCCAACTCCTATGAGATTTATTTAACTTCCTGGTTATTCTCCACCACTTTATGTATCAAAATAAGCTTTCACAAAGTGATTCATCCTGGTTTGATTGGAACGACGAAGAAGCTGTCCTATTCCCAAACTGGGAAACTGGAATCACCTGATTTGAATGTGGGATAACTTCTTCTTGCCAACTCCTATGAGATTATTAATTCAACTTCCTGGTGATTCTCCACCACTTTATGTATCCAAATCAAGCTTCTCACAAAGTGATTCAATCTGGTTTGATTGGAACGACGTATGATTTTAGAGAGTTGAACAGGTATTGAGAGATTTAGAGAAAGATTAAGTGAGATGAGATGATTTATGAAATGTAGAGAGAAACATGATGAACTAGAGAGAGAATATGATGAACTCGTGTTAATCATTAATCAAGACAGAGTTTACAATATATAGAGAGAGACATTAGGGTATTCAGAAGCACTAAGCATGTGAGGTCAAGGATAAGGTTGCTTTAATTTGAATGTAAACCAATGGGGATGATCACACGCTTAAGGCATCTTTGGGTGAGACTCCTTTTCCTTTACAGCCTGTGCCAGACTGTCAGGAAAGCCGCGGTCACTCTATCCATCCAAACAGTCAATCTTCTATGGTAAATCCCCTTTGGCCGTTACCTCTCTTACCCGGGTAACTTCTCTTCTTGGCCGAGTTATGGCTCGACCCGGACAGTACGGACGGTACGGCCAGTACGGCCTCTTGTACGGCCTGGTCGATCCCTAACCTTCCTTCCCTTTGCCTCCACATTCTCACATCCTTAACTCCCTAAGCCATCTTCTCACATATTGATCAACTCATTTCAACACTCCCCCTCAAGCTTAACTTAATAACTTAGTTAAGCTTGGAACCACCATGAGATCTTCCTCATTAAAAACCTCACCAAGGAAAACCCAATGGGACAAAACCTTGATGAGGGAAAAAGAGTGAAGACCTCATGGCAAAAGGGGATCAGCTCCTTGGGGAAAGATCTATGAGCCCCAATCTGGTATGAATGGACTCCATAGTCTTTTGTCTCGCAGCCTTGGTGAACACATCCGCAAGTTGATCCTCACTCCTTGTATAGCATGGCAAGATCACTCCCAAGACAATCATCTGCCTCACCTTGTGGCAATCAACTTCAATGTGTTTGGTTCTCTCATGGAAGACAGAGTTGGTTGCAATGTGTATAGCCGCTTGATTGTCACAATGCATAGTCATTGGAGTTCCCTGCTCTATCTCCAAGTGCTTCAAGATTCCTTTGATCCATACCAACTCATTGGTAAGCTTCAGCATTGCTCTATACTCAGCTTCAGCGCTTGAACAAGACACCACCTTCTGCTTCTTACTCTTCCAAGTCACCAAGTTGCCTCCAATGAATGTACAATAGCCAGTGGTTGATCTCCTGTCTGCTCTATCTCCAGCCCAATCAGCATCACAGTAACCCACCACTTCAGTGCTCTGTTACATCCCATCCACACTCCAAGGCTTGACGTCCCATTCAGATACAAGAGAAGTCTCTCCACCATGCGCCAGTGATGATCCTTGGGACTTGCATATGCTGGCTCACTTGGTTCACGCAAAGCATATGTCTGGTCGTGTGATTGTGAGGTAGATAAGCTTCCCTACTAGCTTTCTGTACAGCTTTGGATCATGAAAGGCCTTGCTGTCTTCAATCTCCCCCTCACGTGGAACCTTGTATCCATCTTCAAGAGGCATCTTTGCTGTCTTGTCTCCTTGTATACCTGCATCTTTCAAAAGATCAAGTGTATACTTCCTTGGGAAATGAACAATCCTTCCTTAGATCTAACAACTCAATTCCAAGGAAGTATTTCATTTCCCCTAAGTCTTTGATTTCAAACACAGATTTCAAAAACTCCTTGTGGCTTTTATACCAGCCTTATTGTTGAGATGAGGAGATGGAGAGTGGATACATGGATAGAGGAAGGGATTTGGAGCAGGCAGTAACTTGGAGATTTACCACAGTAACTTTATTGTTACTGTGGTAACTGAGTTAAAAGACTTGGGAAGTTACCTTGCATCTATGTGAAGAGTGAATCACGCCAGGATGAGTCTGAATAAGCAAGGAGGAGTTTGGATAAGGTCTGGTCAAGGCTAGAGAGCTTTAGACAGGCTGGCACCAGCTGGAAAGCTAAAGCAAGATGCCCAAGCATGTGAGGAACCTTATTGGCTAGTTTAAATCAAGCATCTTTGACTACACATGCTTTCTATCCTAGCTAGAGTGAACCTGGACGAATTGATGTATCCCTAATCTATATGTGTTGTAAACTCTCTCATTAATCAATCTAATGGAGTTTTGAGTCTCTCTCTATTCTCTCACTAAAATCTCTTAATCTCTTTAATCTTTTCATCTGATTATCCTGGATTAGTTGAATCATGCTCTAATACACAAAAGTGTATATGGTATCAGAGCCAGGTTGCGCAAAGTGGGAGAGTGTGATTCCTTTTTCCTTAAAGTTATTGAGTGTTCTTGAGTGTTCTTGGTGTTCTTAACTCTCCTGGGTTTCATTATCTTGGTGGCGTGAGAGGTTCTGGTGAATCCAAATCATCTCAACATGGAAATGGAGCACAGACCTGAGTCAACTG
The DNA here is from genome assembly GCF_020379485.1 of Brassica napus. Classification (NCBI taxonomy): domain Eukaryota; kingdom Viridiplantae; phylum Streptophyta; class Magnoliopsida; order Brassicales; family Brassicaceae; genus Brassica; species Brassica napus. The sequence goes on along the minus strand of NW_026015486.1, from coordinate 27,553 downwards.
TGAAGACTGAAGAGGAGAGGCTTGGCGAGTGGTCAAGGTGGGCTAAAAGAGCTTTGGAAAGCTGTGGGTTATGGAGTAGTCATGGAAAGGGGAAACCTTTCATGGAAATGGCTACTGAAGAAGGTCAGACAAGAGGTCTGAAGCTGGGAAATGAAGTTGTTCAAGGAAACACTACAAAGAGTGAGATTGAAGCAACTTTAGGCAAGTCCAAGCTTGTGAGAGTCATTGAGGACAGAGGGGTGATCCGCGGCTTGAGACAAGGAAAGGATGAGTGTTATCAGCTTGTGGGAAGGCTGAGAGAAGTGTGGTCAGAGCTAGATGTGGTGAAGACACACACATCAAATCCGAGATGTAGTCAAGAAAAGGAGGAAGCAAGATGTGATCTTCAGCTTCCTTATGGAAGAGGTATGTGAGCTTGTTAAATATACTTGTGATGTGTGGGAAATGAACAGGAAGCCAGAAAGATGGAAGGGAGGTACAAGCTGTAAGAGGGGAAGGTTGAGAAAACTTTCTAAGGAGTGGTTAATGAAGAGAAGGGTATGGAGAAAGGATAGCGAGTCTGAGCACTTAAGTGGCAGGATGAGTGTAATCTTGAAGAGAATCAAGGATGTACTTCAGCAGATGGTTATAGGAGAGTGTTCATACTCAGCTTACATGGGAGAAACAGTAGGAGACAGTGCGGATATGAGAGGAATGGATACCAAGAGGGCAGATGAGTGTGTGACAAAGAAGGAATGGGATGAGTTGGTTAAGCATGTGTATGCTTTGGCTACGACCCGGAGTCTGGGTGCTCCTGCCAAAGCATCCACATCTAAACCCATCATCATTGACTCTGGAGCAACACACCACATGATCAGTGACAAGAGACTAATCAGTGAGGTTAAAGCAGCAACAGGGAGTGTCATGATAGCCAATGGTACCAGGATCCCAATAGAAGGAGTGGGAAACCTCAAGCTGTTTGAGAAGAACTCTACTGCCTTCTACCTACCTCAGTTTACATCCAATCTAATCTCAGTTAAGAAGGCTACAGTTGATCTGGATTGTCAAGTGGTTTTCAGACCAAATGAAGTTGAGTTCCAGGATTTGAAGACTGGAAGGGTTATTGGCAGAGGAGACAGCAAGCATCAGCTCTATCATCTCCAAACAACTGAGGCGCCTAGTCCTGTGGAGTCTGTGTGTTTAAGCAGCACAACGGATAGGTGTGATAATCTCACATGGCATGCAAGGCTGGGACATCCTCATGCCAAGGCAATTGAACTGATTCTACCAAGTATGGCGTTCAATCACTTGGAGTGTGAAGCGTGTATACTTGGAAAGCACTGTAGGACTGTCTTCCCAACATCAGAAACCAGATATGAGAATTGCTTTGATCTGGTGCATTCAGACGTGTGGACAGCTCCCTGCATGTCTAGAGACAGCCATAAGTACTTTGTGACTTTCATTGATGAGAAGTCAAAGTACACATGGATCACCATGATTCCCTCCAAAGACAGAGTCCTAGAAGCCTTCATGAACTTCCAAGCATATGTTACTAATCAGTACAATGCCACTGTGAAGATTCTGAGGTCTGATAATGGAGGAGAATACACTAGTAATGCTTTCAAGAGTCATCTTGCAAAGCATGGGATTGTGCAACAAACTAGCTGTCCTTACACACCACAACAAAATGGGGTGGCAGAGAGGAAGAACAGACATTTGATGGAGGTTGCGAGATCAATCATGTTCCACATGAATGTCCCTAAGAGGTTTTGGAGTGATGCTGTTCAGACTGCTTGCTATCTCATCAATAGAGTGCCAACCCGTGTCTTGAAGAAACTGTCTCCCTTTGAAGTATTGAACAAGACCAAGCCACACATTGATCATTTGAGAGTCTTTGGGTGCTTATGTTATGTGATGAGTCCCGGAGAAAGAAGGAACAAGCTAGAAGCAAAGAGTACTAAAGCTATGTTCATTGGGTACTCAATCACTCAGAAAGGCTACAAATGTTATGATCCAATAACTAGGAGGGTTATGGTATCTAGAGAAGTGAAGTTTGTTGAGTCTAAAGGGTATTATGAGGAGAAGAAATGGGAAGACCTAGAGGATCTGTCCCGAGCTCCATCAGAGAAGGCAACAACATTGAGGGTGTTGTTGGAGAGGCTAGGGATAGGATTATCCCAAGATCAGGAACCAGGAAGAACAGGACCTACTAATCAAGCTGGAGAAGCTGGAGGAACAACTCCTCTTGATCATGAGAGGGGGAATGGATCTGAATCAGGGGAGCAGGAGCATAACCAAGAGGATTCAGGTCAGCATGATCAGGAGGAGACACAGGAAGTAGAGAGTGGAGCTCAGTCAGGTGGAAATGAGCAGGGAGAACCTGCTGGAAATGAGCAGGGAGAACCTACTGGTTTAAGAGAGGAAGCACAAGAGAATGTTCAGGCTGAAGAACAGGTTGAGACCTTGCGGAGGAGCACAAGGATAAGGAGGGATCCTTCCAACTGGGTAAACACGAGAGTGTACTACAATGCCCAGGCTGTGGAGCATCCCTCTCAAGCCATGTGTTCCTTTGCTGAGTTTCCAGAAGAGCACATGGTGTTTATGTGTAACTTGGATGAGAATGAGATACCAAGATCTTATGAAGAAGCTATGAAGCACAAGGTTTGGAGAGATTCAGTAGGAGATGAAAGGGATGCAATGATCAGGAATGACACTTGGTATGAGAGTGAATTACCTAGAGGGAAGAAGGCAGTTTCAAGCAGATGGATCTTCACCATTAAATATCTTGCAAATGGGGAGATAGATAGGCACAAGACCAGGCTGGTTGCAAGAGGATTTACACAGACTTATGGAGAAGATTACATTGATACTTTTGCACCAGTGGCCAAGCTTCACACAATTCGAATTGTGTTATCCATTGCAACAAACTTGGAGTGGGATTTGTGGCAGATGGATGTGAAGAATGCTTTCCTGCAAGGTGAGCTAGAAGATGAGGTATATATGCTTCCTCCTCCTGGTCTTGAGCATCTAGTAAAGCCAGGAAATGTTTTGAGATTGAAGAAAGCTATATATGGGTTGAAGCAGTCTCCTAGAGCCTGGTACAGGAAGCTGAGTACAACACTCAATGGGAGAGGGTTCAGGAAGTCTGAACTAGATCACACACTCTTCACACTGGTCGGGCCATCAGGGATCATTGTGATTCTAGTGTATGTGGATGATTTGATTATCACAGGGAGTGATAAGGCTGGGATTAAAGCCACTAAAGAGTTTCTCAAGTCAGTATTTGATATCAAAGACTTGGGAGAGATGAAGTATTTCTTGGGGATTGAGATATGCAGATCAAAGGAGGGTTTGTTCATGTCTCAAAGGAAGTATGCAATGGATATGCTAAAGGAAGCTGATGTGCTTGGAGGAAAGATAGCTAAGACACCTCTTGAGGAGGGGTATAAGGTCTTGCGTGAGGGGGAGGTTGAAGAGAACCAGTTGTTTGAGGATGCTAAGCTGTATAGGAGGATGGTTGGAAAGCTGATCTACTTGACGATTACAAGACCTGATATATGCTTTGCAGTGAATCAAGTGAGCCAGCATATGCAGGCACCAAAGGTTCATCATTGGAAGATGGTTGATAGGATACTGAGGTATTTGAGTGGCACGTCTGGTCAAGGAGTTTGGATGGGTTGTAATGGCAGTACAGAAGTGGTTGGATATTGTGATGCTGATTGGGCAGGAGATAGAGTGGACAGGAGATCAACTACTGGGTATTGTACATTCATTGGAGGGAACTTGGTCACTTGGAAGAGTAAGAAGCAGAAGGTTATCTCCTGTTCAAGTGCTGAAGCTGAGTATAGAGCCATGTTGAAGCTGACAAACGAGTTGGTGTGGATCAAGGGGATCTTGAAGCATTTGGAGATTGAGCAGAGTACTCCTATGACAATGCATTGTGACAATCAAGCAGCTATCCACATTGCTTCTAACTCAGTCTTTCATGAGAGGACGAAGCATATAGAAGTTGATTGTCACAAGGTGAGGCAGATGATTATACTTGGAGTGATATTGCCATGTTATACAAGAAGTGAAGATCAGCTTGCAGATGTGTTTACTAAGGCAGCGAGAGTAAAGACAATGGAGTCCATACTATCAAGACTTGGACTCATTGATCTTACTCCTAGGAGCTGAGCCCCTTAACCATGGAGTCTCCACTCTTTTTCCCTCATCAAGGTTTTATCCCATTGGGTTTTCCTTGGTGAGGTTTTTAATGAGGGAGGTCTTCATGGTTTCCAAGCTTGACTTGTTCTACATGGTCAAGCTTGAGGGGGAGTGTTGAGATGAGGAGATGGAGAGTGGATACATGGATAGAGGAAGGGATTTGGAGCAGGCAGTAACTTGGAGATTTACCACAGTAACTTTATTGTTACTGTGGTAACTGAGTTAAAAGACTTGGAAGTTACCTTGCATCTATGTGAAGAGTGAATCACGCCAGGATGAGTCTGAATAAGCAAGGAGGAGTTTGGATAAGGTCTGGTCAAGGCTAGAGAGCTTTAGACAGGCTGGCACCAGCTGGAAAGCTAAAGCAAGATGCCCAAGCATGTGAGGAACCTTATTGGCTAGTTTAAATCAAGCATCTTTGACTACACATGCTTTCTATCCTAGCTAGAGTGAACCTGGACGAATTGATGTATCCCTAATCTATATGTGTTGTAAACTCTCTCATTAATCAATCTAATGGAGTTTTGAGTCTCTCTCTATTCTCTCACTAAAATCTCTTAATCTCTTTAATCTTTTCATCTGATTATCCTGGATTAGTTGAATCATGCTCTAATACACAAAAGTGTATACTTATCACTACCTGTTATGATAATGTCATCAACATATACAAGTAGACAGATGATACCTGAAGGTGTAGTGAGAGTGAAGAGGGTGTGATCCAACTCTGACTTTTTGAACCCACGCCCATTCAGAGTAGTGCTCAGCTTGTTGTACCATGCTCTAGGTGATTGCTTTAACCCATAGATTGCCTTCTTGAGTCTCAATACATTCCCTGGTTTCACCAGATGCTCTAGGCCTGGTGGTGGATGCATATACACTTCATCCTCTAGCTCTCCTTGAAGAAAGGCATTCTTCACATCCATCTGCCAAAGCTCCCACTCAAGGTTCACAGCAAGAGACAATACAATCCTTATTGTATGTAGCTTGGCAACAGGAGCAAAGGTGTCAATGTAGTCTTCCCCATATGTTTGAGTGTATCCTCTAGCCACCAGTCTTGTCTTCTTTCTCTCAATGGTTCCATCAGGTAGATACTTAATGGTGAATATCCACTTGCTGGTTACTGCCTTCTTTCCTTTTGGTAACTCACTTTCAAACCAAGTGTCATTCTTTATCATGGCATTTGCTTCATCTCCAACAGATTCCTTCCAATCTTGATGTAGCATTGCTTCTTCATATGATCTTGGTATACTGCTTTCATCTAGGCTCATCATGAATGCGCAATGCTCCTTTGGATAACAGGCAAATGAACACACAGCTTGAGAAGGATGCTCCACAGCCTGGGCATTGTAGTACACTCTCGTGTTTACCCAGTTGGAAGCATCTCTCTTCAGCCGTGTGCTTCTCCTTAATGGTACCTCAGCTGGTGCTTGCTCTGGTGCTTCTACTTCAGTAGCTTCCACTCCTCCTTGTTCTGGTAGCTCATTAGGCTCTTCATTACTTGGTTCAGCTCCACCTTGATCAGGATGATCCGCAAAATCTTGACTCTCATCCGGCTCAATTCCATTCCCTCCCTCATGATCAAGGTGAGATGGTTCTTCAGCTTCTTGTCTTTCAGATGACTGATTCTCTGTCGACTCCTGGGACATTCCAATTCCAAGACCTTCTAGTATCTGTCTCAAGCTTGTAGCTCTATCTGAAGGTTGTGAAAGATCCTCCAGCTCTTTCCAATCTTTATCTTCATAGTAGCTCTTCTCTTCAAAGAACTTGACATCTCTTGATACAAGGACTCTCCTTGACTCAGGAACAAAGCACTTGTATCCCTTCTGTGTGGTTGAGTATCCTATCATCATAGCTTTGATACTCTTTGCTTCCAGCTTGTTTCTCATCTCTCCCGGGATAAGAACATAGCTTACACACCCAAACACTCTTAGGTGATCTAGGACTGGCTTGCTGTTGTTGAGAACTTCATAAGGAGCTTTATCTTCCAGGATCTTGGTTGGAATCCTATTGATTAGGTAGCAAGCCGTGATCACAGCATCACTCCAGAATCTCTTTGGCACTCTCATCTGGAACATCATTGATCTAGCCACTTCCATAAGATGTCTATTCTTCCTTTCAGCCACTCCATTTTGTTGAGGTGTATAAGGGCAACTCGTTTGATGGAGTATCCCATGTTGAGCTAGATGGTTCTTGAATGCATGGCCAGTATACTCTCCACCATTATCAGACCTGAAAATCTTAATCTTGGCATTATACTGGTTAGAAACATATAATTGAAAGTTTCTAAATGCATCTAGAACCCTATCCTTTGTTTTAATTAGTGTTATCCAGGTGTATTTGGATTTCTCATCTATGAATGTGACAAAGTATTTGTAATTGTCCCTAGATAAGCATGGAGCAGTCCATACATCAGAATGAACAAGATCAAAGCATTTATCATAGATAGTAGTAGATCTTTTGAACACAGTCTTACAATGTTTTCCCAAAATACAAGCTTCACACTCATTATTTTTAAACATGACACCTGGTAACATTAAGCTTAAGGCTCTAACATGTGGATGTCCTAGCCTAGAATGCCACAATGCACCTCTACTTAAAACGGAACTCAACAAGCAACTAGAACTAGAAATGAAAGAAAGGTCTTCAAGTAAATACAGGTCTCCTTTGGTTACTCCTTGCCCAATCAACTTACTGCTTTCAATATCCTGAAATTTCACATCATTAGGACTGAAAATAACATTGCATTGAAGATCATTGGTACACCTCTTAACAGATAATAGATTAGAAGTAAACTCAGGCATGTACAAAGCTTTAGAATCCTTATTAAACAGTTTCAAGTCTCCTACACCTCTAATAGGAATTCTATCACCATTTGCAATCATTACATGTCCATGAGCCGGTTCTATGTTCTTTATAAGGCTATCATCACTTATCATATGGTGTGAAGCACCTGAATCAATAATCAATGGTTTTATTCCTTGAGCAATATGATTCCTAGGTGATTCTTTTACCATTTTCAGTTTATCAATGAGATCAAGCAATGTGGATTCATTTCTAGACATCCTATCAGCAGCAAAAGTTGTATATCTACCTTGTTCATTTCCCATTCTATCAAGGTTTCCTAGCAAGCTATCACAAGTTCTAGGCAACACATGAGCAGTATAAGAATAACCAAGGGCGTTACCAGACTCCTTAAGAGCTTTGATCAAGGCATCAATGTCTGACTTCTTGATCACCTCATGATCCATGTTCTTCACAGCTACTTGGTGGTGAGAGGTTAAGGCTCTTCCTTCACTTTCACCCGCAAGACCAGATGAGCCAGCTCCTGATGCGCCAGCTTCACTTGTCTCTGCAGAAAGGTGAGCTCTTCCCTCTCTCTCCTTGTTGAACTTGGCCGGCTTCAAATGGGGGTGTAGGATCCAGCACTGACTCCTCTTGTGTCCCGGCTTCTTGCAATGGTCACAGTTTCCACTGAACTTCCTTTCCTCTCCACGGTAAGCAGCCTTGTTTGCTTGGATTGCTTCAGCCTTGTTGGACAGAGCCATGTCTCCTTTCCCTCCAAACATACCAAGTGACCCCTTTTCCTTCTGAATCTGCGCACACACTTCCTCCATGGATGGAAGACTCGGCATCCTCAACATGTGCTTGATCACATCATTGAATGGAGGATCTAGTGTCAACAGCAACCCAAACACCTGATCCTGCTCCCTCCTCTCCATGAGTAGCTCTTGATCCGCGGTGCTTGGCCTCAATGATTCAAGCTCAGACCACAAAGATCTATACTTGCCCAAATGCTTGGTGAACTCTTCCCCATCTTGTACCAGTGTGTTGATGGCCTTCTTAATCTCAAACACACGGTTCAGATTGGTAACGTTCCCAAAAGTCTTCTGGAGTACCTCCCACAGGTGTTTTGGAGTCTCGCAGTAGCTGTAGGCCTCCAAGAGATGCTCTTCAAGGGACCCTTGTAGCACTGAAAGCACCATCAAGTCTTCTTGAATCCACTTCTTCTCTGCCGCAGCAACTTGATCTCCCACACCCTCATCTCCTTCTCCGTCTTTAGCCACTGGCTTGGTTGCATCATCCGTGATGTGACTCCACAGCCCTAGCCTCCCAATGGCTGTCTTCACCAGCCTTGACCACAACAGGTAGTTACTACCACCCTTCAACGCAACAGGAACCGTAATGACCTTGTAGTTTCCCTCCATCTTGCTTTGTTAGAACCGAAAAGAAAGTATGAACTAGTATGAACTGGAGCTGAAGAACACTCTAAATCTCAATACCAAAGCCAACCTGGCTCTGATACCATATGATTTTAGAGAGTTGAACAGGTATTGAGAGATTTAGAGAAAGATTAAAGTGAGATGAGATGATTTATGAAATGTAGAAGAGAAACATGATGAACTAGAGAGAGAATATGATGAACTCGTGTTAATCATTAATCAAGACAGAGTTTACAATATATAGAGAGAGACATTAGGGTATTCAGAAGCACTAAGCATGTGAGGTCAAGGATAAGGTTGCTTTAATTTGAATGTAAACCAATGGGGATGATCACACGCTTAAGGCATCTTTGGGTGAGACTCCTTTTGCCTTTACAGCCTGTGCCAGACTGTCAGGATAAGCCGCGGTCACTCTATCCATCCAAACAGTCATATCTTCTATGGTAAATCCCCTTTGGCCGTTTACCTCTCTTACCCGGGTAACTTCTCTTCTTGGCCGAGTTATGGCTCGACCCGGACAGTACGGACGGTACGGCCAGTACGGCCTCTTGTACGGCCTGGTCGATCCCTAACCTTCCTTCCCTTTGCCTCCACATTCTCACATCCTTAACTCCCTAAGCCATCTTCTCACATATTGATCAACTCATTTCAACACGACGATGAAGCTGTGCTATTCCCAAACTGGGAAACTGTAATCACCTGATCTGAAAGTGGGATAACTTCTTCATCCCAACTCCTATGAGATTTATTTAACTTCCTGGTTATTCTCCACCACTTAATGTATCCAAATCAAGCTTCTCACAAAGTGGTTCATCCTGGTTTGATTGGAACGACGATGAAGCTGTGCTATTCCCAAACTGGGAAACTGGAATCACCTGATTTGAAAGTGGGATAACTTCTTCTTGACAACTCCTATGAGATTTATTCAACTTCCTGGTGATTCTCCACCACTTAATGTATCAAAATAATGCTTCTCACAAAGTGATTCATCCTGGTTTGATTGGAACGACGAAGAAGCTGTCCTATTCCCAAACTGGGAAACTGGAATCACCTGATTTGAAAGTGGGATAACTTCTTCTTGACAACTCCTATGAGATTTATTCAACTTCCTGGTGATTCTCCACCACTTTATGTATCCAAATCAAGCTTCTCACAAAGTGATTCATCCTGGTTTGATTGGAACGACGAAGAAGCTGTCCTATTCCCAAACTGGGAAACTGGAATCACCTGATTTGAAAGTGGGATAACTTCTTCTTTCCAACTCCTATGAGATTAATTCAACTTCCTGGTGATTCTCCACCACTTTATGTATCAAAATAAAGCTTCTCGCAAAGTGATTAATCCTGGTTTGATTGGAACGACGATGAAGCTGTCCTATTCCCAAACTGGGAAACTGGAATCACCTGATTTGAAAGGGGAATAACTTCTTCATCCAAACTCCTATGAGATTTATTCAACTTCCTGGTGATTCTCCACCACTTTATGTATCCAAATCAAGCTTCTCACAAAGTGATTCATCCTGGTTTGATTGGAACGACGAAGAAGCTGTCCTATTCCCAAACTGGGAAACTGGAATCACCTGATTTGAAAGTGAGATAACTTCTTCATCCCAACTCCTATGAGATTTATTCAACTTCCTGGTGATTCTCCACCACTTTATGTATCCAAATTAAGCTTCTCACAATGTGATTCATCCTGGTTTGATTGGAACGACAATGAAGCTGTGCTATTCCCAAACTGGGAAACTGGAATCACCTGATTTGAATGTGGGATAACTTCTTCTTGTCAACTCCTATGAGATTTATTCAACTTCCTGGTGATTCTTGTTAAGAAGAGAGCCTTATGGTATGAAGAGGAGACCTTAGGAAGTGTAGAAGCATTAGAGAGGAAGATAGAAGCATCTTGTACGGACTGTACGGATAGGGCAAAGGGTACGGACGATCAGGCCGTACCATCATGCGCGGTTAAGGGGTTACTCAGCTCAGGTAAAAGTAAACCAGCTAGAGTTACTTTACCTTAAGGCTGAGCTTGATCCGAACGTTGAGAGGATAAGGAGGAACGCGTCTGACAGTCTGGCAAGAGCTGGAAAGGTAAAGGCATATTCAAAGATGCCTTACACATGTGGAGACTCTCATTGGAAGGATTCAAATGCGCCCTTAGCTGTATCTTGACTTCACATGCTTTCTCCTTTATGCAGTCTAAACCCTAGTGTCTTAAGCTTCATATATAAGTGTAAACTCTCTCTGATTAATCAATTAATGCGAATCATGTTACTCTCTCTCTAGTCTCTCTCTTGTTCATCATGGTTCATACATAAATCTCTCCACTTCTTTCACAATCTCTCCTAAACTTCTCTTAATCTCTTACCAAATCTCTCTTAATCTCTCAATACCTATTCTACTCTCTAATCTCATATGGTATCAGAGCCAGGTTGGCTTTGGTATTGAGAGACCCTTGTTCCTTTCTTTACATTTGCGAGTTTGTTCTTGTGTGATAAAGAAGAGGAGATGGAGACGACCAACTTTAGCAAACTGGTGACGGTTCCGGTTGCACTGAAGGGAGGCTCGAACTACTTGATGTGGTCCCAGTTGGTGAGGACTACCATTGGAAGGCTAGGGCTGTGGAACCACATCACAGATGATGGTCCGGAGCCAGTGGCCAAAGAAGATGAAGAAGAAGGCGACGGGAAGACTCTTGCGGTAGCTGAAGCAAAGAGATGGGTCCAAGAGGATTTGATGGTGCTGTCTGTGCTCCATGCCTCTCTGGAGCTCCCCATACTTGAAGCTTACGTGCACTTTGAGACTCCTAAGCGCCTTTGGGACATGCTCCATAAGAGGTATGGAAACAAGTCCAACATAAGTCGGGTGTTTGATCTGAAGCAAACCATCAGTGTCTTGAGGCAAGATGGAGAAGATCTCACCAAGCACATGGGGAAGTTTGGAGCTTTGTGGTCCGAACTTGAGAGTCTTAGACCCAACACTACTGATGAGGAATCGCTCATCGAGAGGAGAGAGCAAGATCAGGTGTTTGGGCTATTGATGACTCTAGATGAAAGCTACCAGGATGTGATCAAGCATATCCTGAGATCACCAACTCTCCCATCCATGGAGGAGGTATGCGCACAACTTCAGAAGGAGGAAGGCTCTCTTGGGTTGTTTGGAGGCAAGAAGGGGATGTCCACGGCTCATAAAGCAGAAGAGGCACAAGCAAACAAGGCAGCGTACCGTGGAGATGGAAGGAAGTATGAGAAGTATGAGGGAAGCTGTGAGCATTGCAAGCGGCAGGGGCATAAGAAGAGTCAGTGCTGGATCCTACATCCACACCTCAGGCCTAGCAAGTTCAACAAGGATAGAGAAGCTAAGGCTCACCTTTCTGCTGAAGCAAGTGGTGCCGGCTCATCAGGGGCTAGTCCAAATGTCAAGGCGGGTGAAAGTGAAGGCAGAGCTCTAACTTCTCAGGAGGTGATCACCAAGGCTGACTTTGAGGCTTTCATCCGAGCCCTCAAGGAGTCTGGTAAAATGCTAGGCAACACTCTTGGATACTCATACTCTGCTCATACATTACCTAGTATCTCTGATAAACTGCTAGACATGTTTAAAATCTCATGTACTGCCACTGCTCATACTAGCATAACTGATAGATTGTTAGGAGTAGTCAAGAGCCTGAAAGCTGAAAATGAAACATCTAGAACCAATACTGCTAGGAGCTTGCATAAACCATTGATAATTGATTCTGGTGCATCTCATCACATGATTAGTGATAACAATATGATAAAAGACATAGAACCTGCCCTTGGACATGTTATGATTGCAAATGGAGATAGAATTCCCATTAGGGGCATTGGTAAACTGAACTTGTTTAATAAGGAGTCAAAAGCCTTTTACATGCCTGAGTTCACCTCTAATCTTTTATCAGTTAAGAAATGCACTACTGATCTTCAATGCAATGTTATTTTCAGTCCTAATGATGTTAAGTTTCAGGATATTAAGAGCAGTAAGTTGATTGGGCAAGGAGCTACCAAGGGGGATCTTTACATGATTGAAGACCTTGCACCTATTTCTAGTTCTTATTTCTCGTTTAGTTCTGTTTCTTCCTTAAGTACTGATGCTCTGTGGCATGCTAGGCTAGGACATCCACATGTTAGGGCTTTAAGCATTATGTTACCAGGTGTCATGTTTAAAAATAATGATTGTGAGGCATGTATTTTGGGCAAACATTGTAAGACTGTTTTTCAGAGATCATCTACTCTTTATGCAAACTGCTTTGATTTAATTCACTCTGATGTTTGGACGGCACCTTGCTTATCTAGGGATGATTACAAGTATTATGTCACATTCATTGATGAAAAATCCAAATACACCTGGTTAACATTGATTAAAACTAAAGATAGGGTCCTTGATGCATTTAAAAATTTTCAAGCCTATGTGACTAACCAATATCATGCCAAGATTAAGATTTTCAGGTCTGATAATGGTGGGGAGTATACTGGGCATGCATTTCGTGATCACCTTGCTCAGCATGGGATTCTTCACCAGACTAGCTGCCCATACACTCCACAGCAGAATGGAGTTGCGGAAAGGAAGAACAGACATCTCATGGAGGTGTCCCGGTCCATGATGTTCCACAAAGGGGTTCCCAAGAGGTATTGGAGTGATGCTGTGATGACTGCGTGCTATCTCATCAACAGGATACCAACCAGGATCTTGGCAGATCAGTCTCCATTTGAGGTACTCAACAAGAGCAGGCCAGTCTTGGATCACCTGAGGACCTTTGGATGCGTGTGTTATGTTCTTGTACCAGGCGAGCAGAGAAACAAACTAGAAGCAAAAAGCACCAAGGCTATGATGATTGGGTATTCTACTTCACAGAAGGGATACAAATTGGTGCAGCCCTGGAATGGCTGTCTCTCCCTGGATCACTTGAAGGGGGCGTGGGTGGATGAAAGGTGATGGATATGGTCTTTTCCTTAGAGCTATGGGATGCTATAAAGATGTTTTTTCTGCTCCACAGACACAGGATCACCCTGCTTAGTGTCTAGGATGGATCACAGAGATAATCCTTGCAAACAGAGAATCAAAGACTCGATCTGTATCAAGGTTTGTGGATTGATGTGGGACACAAGAGAGATGGCTCGTCTCCTGATACTCCAAGGCTTCTGATCTGGATATGGCACACCAAATCAGAGAACCCAAGCTGGATATTACACACCAGCAGAATTGAGAGAAAACTCAAAACAAAGAAGTTGAAAAAAATGTCGATTGATGATCTCCATCCCAAAACGTGGCTACATATGTTAAAAGAATAAAACTGAAAACCCTAAATTTAAACCAAGATGGTTTAATCTCCTAATCCAATTCGAAATTGGTTTATTTTAAATACTAATCTACCCAAATCTGGTTTACTCAAATTCCTAATTGTCTTTGGTTTAAATTAAATGAAAGCCCAATAAACTAAACCCATTACATTGCAATTAAATCAAACCAACAAGCTGGTTCTTCTTTGGTTTATGATGGGCCACGACTTGAACTTGATTTGGAGTGTCTCCTAATGAACTTTAGATCCTCCACGTCCTGTTAGGCCAGCTAGAAAGCAAGTGGATCAAGATTCTGGCTGCAACTCTCTTTTTGGACCGAAAAAGCCCTATTTCGCCTAGATCCAAATATAACCCAATCCAGAAACTTCCTGACATGTTTTCCTTGTTCTCCATACAAATTTGGATGAGGTGAATGGTCTCCATAGCTCCTGTTAAGCTCAGTTGGTTGAATCCTCTTTGTTCAAGCTGTTTCAAGGCAGTACCAACAGTTCTTCTCTTCTCTCTATCCAGAACCTCATAGATCATGCCAATAAGAGTATGATACTGTCCATTAAACTGCACCATGATCAGTGGTATAGCTGACCCATACATTGGCTTCAATCCATTGATTCCAATCCTGATCAGGATCACACCATCCCCTCCTCCTTTAAAAGGATTTGTCCTCAAATCCAAGCTCTGTAGGATGACAGAACCTTGGTGCAGCCCTGGAATGGCTGTCTCTCCCTGGATCACTTGAAGGGGGCGTGGGTGGATGAAAGGTGATGGATATGGTCTTTTCCTTAGAGCTATGGGATGCTATAAAGATGTTTTTTTCTGCTCCACAGACACAGGATCACCCTGCTTAGTGTCTAGGATGGATCACAGAGATAATCCTTGCACACAGAGAATCAAAGACTCGATCTGTATCAAGGTTTGTGGATTGATGTGGGACACAAGAGAGATGGCTCGTCTCCTGATACTCCAAGGCTTCTGATCTGGATATGGCACACCAAATCAGAGAACCCAAGCTGGATATTACACACCAGCAGAATTGAGAGAAAACTCAAAACAAAGAAGTTGAAAAAAATGTCGATTGATGATCTCCATCCCAAAACGTGGCTACATATGTTAAAAGAATAAAACTGAAAACCCTAAATTTAAACCAAGATGGTTTAATCTCCTAATCCAATTCGAAATTGGTTTATTTTAAATACTAATCTACCCAAATCTGGTTTACTCAAATTCCTAATTGTCTTTGGTTTAAATTAAATGAAAGCCCAATAAACTAAACCCATTACATTGCAATTAAATCAAACCAACAAGCTGGTTCTTCTTTGGTTTATGATGGGCCACGACTTGAACTTGATTTGGAGTGTCTCCTAATGAACTTTAGATCCTCCACGTCCTGTTAGGCCAGCTAGAAAGCAAGTGGATCAAGATTCTGGCTGCAACTCTCTTTTTGGACCGAAAAAGCCCTATTTCGCCTAGATCCAAATATAACCCAATCCAGAAACTTCCTGACATGTTTTCCTTGTTCTCCATACAAATTTGGATGAGGTGAATGGTCTCCATAGCTCCTGTTAAGCTCAGTTGGTTGAATCCTCTTTGTTCAAGCTGTTTCAAGGCAGTACCAACAGTTCTTCTCTTCTCTCTATCCAGAACCTCATAGATCATGCCAATAAGAGTATGATACTGTCCATTAAACTGCACCATGATCAGTGGTATAGCTGACCCATACATTGGCTTCAATCCATTGATTCCAATCCTGATCAGGATCACACCACAAATGCTATGATCCTACTGCTAGGAGAGTCCTAGTGTCAAGGGATGTCAGATTCATGGAAGACAAAGGATACTATGATGAGCAGACATGGGAAGACTTGGAGGATCTCTCCCAGCCATCAGAAAGAGCTGCTTGCTTGAGAAACATCCTAGAGGGGCTCGGAATTGGAGTGTCCCAGGATCAGAGTAGGCGTCCAGAACCTACTCCAGCTGCAGCAGAAGAACCATCCCACTTTGCACATGAGGGGGGAAGTGAATCAGTATCTGAACTAGAGGACCAAGGCTTAGAAGAGGCCGGTGAGCTAGGAAACAGAGGAACTGATTCTCCTGTCCAAAGTGGAGAAGGATCAGCAAGGGAAGAACTGAATGAAAGTCAGAATGACGAAGATCAGAGACAAGGAGAAGCTAGAGCTGAAGCTGAAGAACAGACTGAAGCAGTGACTCCACAAGTAGAAGAAGAACAAGAAATGGCGCAAGAAGGGCCAGTGTTGAGAAGGAGTACAAGGCTGAGAAAGGATCCTTCTAGTTGGGTAAACACGAGAGTGTACTACAATGCCCAAGCTGTGAAGCATCCTACTCAGGCCGTGTGTTCTTTTGCTCAATATCCAGAAGCACATTGTGCTTTCATGGTAAACTTAGATGAGAATCACATTCCAAGAAGCTATGAAGAGGCAATGGAAGATAAGGAATGGAAGGAATCAGTAGGAGCTGAATCAGGAGCTATGATAAAGAATGATACATGGTATGAGAGTGAACTACCAAAAGGGAAGAAAGCTGTGTCTAGTAGATGGATCTTTACAATCAAGTACAAGGCTGATGGGTCGATTGAGAGGAAGAAGACTAGACTAGTAGCAAGAGGGTTCACTCAGACATATGGAGAGGATTACATTGAGACATTTGCTCCAGTAGCCAAGCTACACACCATTAGGATTATTTTAAGCTTGGCTGTGAACCTTGGATGGGGATTGTGGCAAATGGATGTAAAGAATGCATTTCTGCAAGGAGAGCTTGAGGATGAAGTGTATATGTATCCTCCACCAGGCCTAGAACATCTAGTAAAGAGAGGGAATGTTCTGAGGCTAAAGAAAGCCATTTATGGGTTGAAGCAATCACCAAGAGCTTGGTATAACAAGTTGAGCACAACTCTGAATGGCCGAGGCTTCAAGAAGTCTGAACTAGACCACACCCTCTTCACTCTTACCACTACCTCAGGTATGATTGCACTCCTTGTGTATGTTGATGATATCATTATCACAGGGAGTGACAAGGAAGGTATCATAGCAACCAAGGAGTTCCTTAAATCCATGTTTGAGATTAAAGACTTGGGAGAAATGAAATACTTTCTTGGAATTGAGATATGTAGATCCAAGGAAGGGTTGTTCATGTCCCAAAGAAAGTATACACTTGATCTTTTGAAAGGTGCAGGTGCTTATGGAGGCAAGACAGCAAGGATGCCTATGGAGGATGGCTACAAAGTCCCACGAGAGGGGGAGATTGAAG
Source organism: Brassica napus (assembly GCF_020379485.1). NCBI lineage: Eukaryota > Viridiplantae > Streptophyta > Magnoliopsida > Brassicales > Brassicaceae > Brassica > Brassica napus. The sequence continues at coordinate 10,573 of NW_026015486.1, read as the reverse complement.
ACAGCAAACCTTACCAGGATCCTAAACTCTATAGAAAACTAGTTGGTAAATTGATTTACCTTACCATTACAAGGCCTGATATATGTTTTGCCGTGAATCAGGTGAGCCAACACATGCAGCTTCCCAAGGAACATCACTGGCGCATGGTGGAGAGGCTGTTGATGTATCTGAATGGCTCGCCGGATCAAGGAGTATGGATGGGATGCAATGGAAGCTCAGAAGTGGTGGGCTATTGTGATGCTGATTGGGCAGGAGATAGAGCTGACAGGAGATCAACAACCGGCTATTGCACATTCATTGGAGGCAACTTGGTAACTTGGAAGAGCAAGAAGCAGAAGGTGGTGTCATGCTCAAGTGCTGAAGCTGAGTATAGAGCTATGCTGAAGCTTACAAACGAGTTGGTATGGATCAAAGGCATCTTGAAGCACTTGGAGATTGATCAAGCCACTCCAATGACAATGCATTGCGACAATCAAGCTGCCATTCACATTGCATCCAACTCGGTGTTCCATGAGAGAACCAAGCACATTGAGGTTGATTGCCACAAAGTAAGACAGATGATTGTGCTTGGAGTGATCTTACCTTGCTACACGAGAAGTGAAGATCAGTTGGCTGATGTGTTCACCAAGGCTGCGAGACAGAAGACTATGGAGTCCATTCACATTAGATTGGGACTCATAGATCTTGGGAAGAGAAGGAGCTGATCCCCTCAGCTGTGAGATCTTTACTCTTTTTCCCTCATTAAGGTTTTATCCCAATGGGTTTTCCTTAGTGAGGTTTTTAATGAGGAAGGTCTCATGGCTGTCCAAGCTTAGACTGTCACAAAGCTAAGCTTGAGGGGGAGTGTTAAGAAGAGAGCCTTATGGTATGAAGAGGAGACCTTAGGAAGTGTAGAAGCATTAGAGAGGAAGATAGAAGCATCTTGTACGGACTGTACGGATAGGGCAAAGGGTACGGACGATCAGGCCGTACCATCATGCGCGGTTAAGGGGTTACTCAGCTCAGGTAAAAGTAAACCAGCTAGAGTTACTTTACCTTAAGGCTGAGCTTGATCCGAACGTTGAGAGGATAAGGAGGAACGCGTCTGACAGTCTGGCAAGAGCTGGAAAGGTAAAGGCATATTCAAAGATGCCTTACACATGTGGAGACTCTCATTGGAAGGATTCAAATGCGCCCTTAGCTGTATCTTGACTTCACATGCTTTCTCCTTTATGCAGTCTAAACCCTAGTGTCTTAAGCTTCATATATAAGTGTAAACTCTCTCTGATTAATCAATTAATGCGAATCATGTTACTCTCTCTCTAGTCTCTCTCTTGTTCATCATGGTTCATACATAAATCTCTCCACTTCTTTCACAATCTCTCCTAAACTTCTCTTAATCTCTTACCAAATCTCTCTTAATCTCTCAATACCTATTCTACTCTCTAATCTCATACTCACAAAGTGATTCATCCTGGTTTGATTGGAACGACGATGAAGCTGTGCTATTCCCAAACTGGGAAACTGGAATCACCTGATTTGAAAGGGGAATAACTTCTTCATCTCAACTCCTATGAGATTTATTCAACTTCCTGGTGATTCTCCACCACTTTATGTATCCAAATCAAGCTTCTCACAAAGTGATTCATCCTGGTTTGATTGGAACGACGAAGAAGCTGTCCTATTCCCAAACTGGGAAACTGGAATCACCTGATTTGAAAGTGGGATAACTTCTTCATCCCAACTCCTATGAGATTTATTCAACTTCCTGGTGATTCTCCACCACTTTATGTATCCAAATTAAGCTTCTCACAAAGTGATTCATCCTGGTTTGATTGGAACGACGAAGAAGCTGTGCTATTCCCAAACTGGGAAACTGGAATCACCTGATTTGAATGTGGGATAACTTCTTCTTGCCAACTCCTATGAGATTTATTCAACTTCCTGGTTATTCTCCACCACTTTATGTATCCAAATCAAGCTTCTCACAAAGTGATTCATCTGGTTTGATTGGAACGACGATGAAGCTGTGCTATTCCCAAACTGGGAAACTGGAATCACCTGATTTGAAAGGGGAATAACTTCTTCATCCCAACTCCTATGAGATTTATTCAACTTCCTGGTGATTCTCCACCACTTTATGTATCCAAATCAAGCTTCTCACAAAGTGATTCATCCTGGTTTGATTGGAACGACGAAGAAGCTGTGCTATTCCCAAACTGGGAAACTGTAATCACCTGATTTGAAAGTGGGATAACTTCTTCATCCCAACTCCTATGAGATTTATTTAACTTCCTGGTGATTCTCCACCACTTAATGTATCAAAATAAAGCTTCTCACAAAGTGATTCATCCTGGTTTGATTGGAACGACGAAGAAGCTGTCCTATTCCCAAACTGGGAAACTGGAATCACCTGATTTGAAAGTGGGATAACTTCTTCTTGACAACTCCTATGAGATTTATTCAACTTCTTGGTGATTCTCCACCACTTAATGTATCAAAATAAAGCTTCTCACAAAGTGATTCATCCTGGTTTGATTGGAACGACGAAGAAGCTGTCCTATTCCCAAACTGGGAAACTGGAATCACCTGATTTGAAAGTGGGATAACTTCTTCTTGACAACTCCTATGAGATTTATTCAACTTCCTGGTGATTCTCCACCACTTTATGTATCCAAATCAAGCTTCTCACAAAGTGATTCATCCTGGTTTGATTGGAACGACGAAGAAGCTGTCCTATTCCCAAACTGGGAAACTGGAATCACCTGATTTGAAAGTGGGATAACTTCTTCTTTCCAACTCCTATGAGATTAATTCAACTTCCTGGTGATTCTCCACCACTTTATGTATCCAAATCAAGCTTCTCACAAAGTGATTCATCCTGGTTTGATTGGAACGACGAAGAAGCTGTCCTATTCCCAAACTGGGAAACTGGAATCACCTGATTTGAAAGTGGGATAACTTCTTCATCCCAACTCCTATGAGATTTATTTAACTTCCTGGTATTCTCCACCACTTTATGTATCAAAATAAAGCTTCTCACAAAGTGATTCATCCTGGTTTGATTGGAACGACGAAGAAGCTGTCCTATTCCCAAACTGGGAAACTGGAATCACCTGATTTGAAAGTGGGATAACTTCTTCTTGCCAACTCCTATGAGATTAATTCAACTTCCTGGTGATTCTCCACCACTTTATGTATCCAAATCAAGCTTCTCACAAAGTGATTCAATCTGGTTTGATTGGAACGACGATGAAGCTGTGCTATTCCCAAACTGGGAAACTGTAATCACCTGATCTGAAAGTGGGATAACTTCTTCATCCCAACTCCTATGAGATTTATTTAACTTCCTGGTTATTCTCCACCACTTAATGTATCCAAATCAAGCTTCTCACAAAGTGGTTCATCCTGGTTTGATTGGAACGACGATGAAGCTGTGCTATTCCCAAACTGGGAAACTGGAATCACCTGATTTGAAAGTGGGATAACTTCTTCTTGACAACTCCTATGAGATTTATTCAACTTCCTGGTGATTCTCCACCACTTAATGTATCAAATAATGCTTCTCACAAAGTGATTCATCCTGGTTTGATTGGAACGACGAAGAAGCTGTCCTATTCCCAAACTGGGAAACTGGAATCACCTGATTTGAAAGTGGGATAACTTCTTCTTGACAACTCCTATGAGATTTATTCAACTTCCTGGTGATTCTCCACCACTTTATGTATCCAAATCAAGCTTCTCACAAAGTGATTCATCCTGGTTTGATTGGAACGACGAAGAAGCTGTCCTATTCCCAAACTGGGAAACTGGAATCACCTGATTTGAAAGTGGGATAACTTCTTCTTTCCAACTCCTATGAGATTAATTCAACTTCCTGGTGATTCTCCACCACTTTATGTATCAAAATAAAGCTTCTCGCAAAGTGATTAATCCTGGTTTGATTGGAACGACGATGAAGCTGTCCTATTCCCAAACTGGGAAACTGGAATCACCTGATTTGAAAGGGGAATAACTTCTTCATCCAAACTCCTATGAGATTTATTCAACTTCCTGGTGATTCTCCACCACTTTATGTATCCAAATCAAGCTTCTCACAAAGTGATTCATCCTGGTTTGATTGGAACGACGAAGAAGCTGTCCTATTCCCAAACTGGGAAACTGGAATCACCTGATTTGAAAGTGAGATAACTTCTTCATCCCAACTCCTATGAGATTTATTCAACTTCCTGGTGATTCTCCACCACTTTATGTATCCAAATTAAGCTTCTCACAATGTGATTCATCCTGGTTTGATTGGAACGACAATGAAGCTGTGCTATTCCCAAACTGGGAAACTGGAATCACCTGATTTGAATGTGGGATAACTTCTTCTTGTCAACTCCTATGAGATTTATTCAACTTCCTGGTGATTCTCCACCACTTTATGTATCCAAATCAAGCTTCTCACAAAGTGATTCATCCTGGTTTGATTGGAACGACCATGAAGCTGTGCTATTCCCAAACTGGGAAACTGGAATCACCTGATTTGAAAGGGGAATAACTTCTTCATCTCAACTCCTATGAGATTTATTCAACTTCCTGGTGATTCTCCACCACTTTATGTATCCAAATCAAGCTTCTCACAAAGTGATTCATCCTGGTTTGATTGGAACGACGAAGAAGCTGTCCTATTCCCAAACTGGGAAACTGGAATCACCTGATTTGAAAGTGGGATAACTTCTTCATCCCAACTCCTATGAGATTTATTCAACTTCCTGGTGATTCTCCACCACTTTATGTATCCAAATTAAGCTTCTCACAAAGTGATTCATCCTGGTTTGATTGGAACGACGAAGAAGCTGTGCTATTCCCAAACTGGGAAACTGGAATCACCTGATTTGAATGTGGGATAACTTCTTCTTGCCAACTCCTATGACATTTATTCAACTTCCTGGTTATTCTCCACCACTTTATGTATCCAAATCAAGCTTCTCACAAAGTGATTCAATCTGGTTTGATTGGAACGACGATGAAGCTGTGCTATTCCCAAACTAGGAAACTGGAATCACCTGATTTGAAAGGGGAAATAACTTCTTCATCCCAACTCCTATGAGATTTATTCAACTTCCTGGTGATTCTCCACCACTTTATGTATCCAAATCAAGCTTCTCACAAAGTGATTCATCCTGGTTTGATTGGAACGACGATGAAGCTGTGCTATTCCCAAACTGGGAAACTGGAATCACCTGATTTGAAAGGGGAATAACTTCTTCATCTCAACTCCTATTGTTAACTTGAAGAGAAGAAGTGGAGAAGCAAAGTGATGAGTTGAGTTGGTGCTTGTGCAAAGACATGGCAAGATCTTCAGAGACTGTATGTTAAGGCTTTGGGAGAGTCTTAAGGCTTCAGAAGTGGTCGGATGAGTGTGCAAAGATAGGGTTAAGTCCAGGAGGGACTTAGACACCATTTAGAGAAGATTTGGGTCAGACAGTAACTCCAAAGTTACCACAGTAACTTTGGAGAGTTACCACAGTAAGATTGGAGAAGTTTGGGCAAGTTGGTGTAAAAGTGAATAGTGAATCACTAGTCACTATTCAGGTTGACTATTCACTATTTGGGTCACTATTCAGGATGTGAAGAGTGTGCATAGTATATGGATAAGGCACCAAGGTTTGAATCTAGTCAAAGGGAATCAAGAAGATGCTTTGTGGAGGCAAACAACCAATGGGAGCTTCCTTGTGTGTGATTGGCTAGTTCTGGTCTTGGACAGGCTGTCTCTTGCTGTAAAGAGAAGGGAGCCACGACCATGAACCTGGACAGATGCATGGGAAGATTAAGAGGAGCCTAAGGAGAGCCAATCACAAGCAAGGAGCCAGCTTGCCTTGGTTTGAATTAAAGTGAGCCAGCTTAGTGTGAGAATAGACAGATTATGGTGTGTGAGTGTTGTTTAGTACAGAGAGTGGTCGGATTGAAAGAGAACAGAGTGAAGAGAGTAAGTGAGAATTAAAGAGACTGCAATGGAGAATAAGAGAGATTAAGTGAGATTTGAGAGAGTATGAGAGAGATTCTTGTAACCAGAGATTAGGAGAGTATAAGAGACTTGAGAATGGTGAAGAAGAAAGGGGAAACTCCCCCATTCAGCTTGATTTCGTAATGGTTACAATGGGGTGGCTTTATAGCCAAATTACAAGTTGCAAGTCATTAAACAATTGTTAAAGTACAGATTTACTAAACTAATACTATTGTAGGGTTTCTGATGGAGCCAGGAGGATGCAGCCAAGGAGAATCTCGACCAGAGGGAGTAGAGAGTGACAGGAGAGAGATGGGCACAGTCTGGTTGGGTGAAAGTGACAGCAGGCTCATCTCCTTATGCACATGTGACTTTTATCTTAATTAATTCTCCAACTTGCCAGATCTCTCTCCAACGGTCTCACACTTAATTTAAACTTCAAATATGCTTCAGAAAGCTCAGCTGGACGAGTTCCCCACTTGCCTTGACTTCCAAGACACTCTAGGTTAGGTTTGGTTACTTGCAAGCCAAAACTGTACGGACAGATTCAAATCTGCTTGTTCCGGATTTGCTTGCTCTTGATGCTTGGTCTCTTCATCAACTCCAGCTTCTTACTTCTTCATTCCAACACTCCCCCTCAAGCTTGACCATAGGAGATCCTTGGACAAGCTTGGAACCTTGAAGAAGCTCCCTCATTAAAAACCTTAGCAAGAAAACCCATTGGGACAAAACTTGCTAAGGGAAAAAGAGTGGAGTTTCCACAAAGCTTAGGGATTGGCCAGTGAGCCTAAGGAACTTCAGATTCATCATGGTGGAGTCCTTAGGCTCTGGATCGTGGCCTAATAGGTATAGCAAGTATGAATCACCATAACTTGCTATCCTTGAGCACAAGTAGCCGGCTGGATCATTTTGTGGCCGGTTTAGGGTCTCCCCCTCTCAACTGGCTTCAAGCCACCTTAGGAAGGCAAGGAAACGACCAGACCATCTTCTCTGAACCCCCAGCAAAGTTACTTGTTCTTTAGAACTTGGCTTGACCTCTTCATGGAACCATAGACTCGGTTAGGGTCTCCCCCTCTCAACTGACTTCTTTGGCCATCTTAGAAAGGCTAGGACATGACCGGATCATCATCATCATCTTCAGTGAGGCTCAAGCTTATTTTGGTACCTGATACATCATTTCAAAAGTGCATCAGTTCTTAAGGAAATGCACTCATCACATCAAACTCAATAATAGTTTAAGTATAAGGACAATCATGAATGTATTGAGATGAGTTTAAGGTGCTTCCCTTTTATAAGAATGGTCAGGAGTGGACTCCAATTGAATCCCCACTTGGTAAGACACAGTCCGGATTATGGAAGCTCAATCACACACTTGGAACTGAGCTTCTTTGATCCGGTTGGTACTGAGTAATGCACGAGTGAATCCACCACTTGCAAACTCCACTTTTTATCAGAGGTGAGGCAATGAACGACTTGGATTGGCGCCAGTTGCTTCACCGTCAAATCACCTTTGAGCTTCTTCTTATGGCCTGAGCTTGTCTCCCCCTTTCTTCTGGCTTCTTGCCTCCATTTAGGAGTTGAGACAAAGCTTTTCTTTGTTCATGAGCTCAATAGGTACCTGATTCAATCATCCAAAAAATGCATGTATCAATTCTCAAGGGGCAAACCTATTCACACATAAGAATAATAATGGTTTTAGGTACTTCCCTTGCATCAGTTTGTTGAATGTTGGTGAGGATTACTAAGCACTTGAATCCTCCACGCCATTCCTTCTCTCAACCAGCCTTTGCATTGTTCTCTTGAAGTTTCAACATGTAGGGGGACTTTGCAACTCCATAATTTGCCACCATCATGTGATTGCTTAGCCAAGAATGTCCCTGATTGAATAATCCTTGCATCTGGCTGGTAAGAACAGTGAGGAGTGACAGCTTCTTCATTTGATCACTTAAGTAAGTCTCTTTTAAATTCGCCAACCTCTTGCTGGTCTTCTATGAGGAAATGGGACACTGGATACAGTAAGCTTCATGGATCTTTTGGTAGCTCACTGATTTCCCCTCCTCAAGCTTGACTGAGTATAGTGACAAGCTTGAACGTGAGCTTCAACGAGTTTTGAACTGGGAGCACAACAATACCAACATCTGCGCTTAAGCCAACCAGTTTACCATCTTCCAGGAGCACAACAATACCAACATCTGCGCTTAAGCCAACTGGATCACCATTTGCCTTCAGCTCCAATGTCTTTGGACCACCAGTCTCCTCATGACTTAGGTGATGGCCTTCCTTGTGAGTCTCTTGAACCAGGAGCACAACAGCTCCTACGCCTGCGCTTAAGCCAACTGATTCCACTCACAAGGTATCTTTACATGGTCAGGACTAAACACCTTGATCCATGCCTCTGACCACCGGCCACTCTTGGCTTAGTGATGGCCTTTTCTCTTGAGTGCACCTCCTGTACATCCTCTTGGCATAAGGTAAGTCACTTCTGAGCAGTTTCTCCAATTCTCCAACATCCTTTCTATCTTCAGGGTAGGAAATGGGCAGACACATAGATAGGATTTGGGACTGGGCAATCTCCACGGTTCAGGAATATCCATCTTGGAGGCCTCTGAAAAACGTGGGCAATGCCTTCTTCTTTGTCTTAGTTTGATGATGGACAGAGATCACCTCTTGTGTACCTGAAACATCACTCAAACTCCAGCAAGAATCAGACCACACACACTAGGATCAGCCCTTGATAATTCACCAAGTCTGATCCCAATGTTTTAAGAGAAAAAAAAAGAATGCAATGAACAGAATCTAAACAACTCATTCAGTTCAACTCCATGCATACTAACATCACTAACTGCTCAGGTATGATAACTCATCAATAACAAGGCAATTAGGCTCTTTTTATGAATTTTAAAGACAATAAACAGAGACTAAACACTCATCTAATCATCTTCATCTGAACAATATATATAATGCAATACAAGATCAGGAGACTCTCCTAGACCTTTATCAATGCAACCAGACAATGACAGTAGCTAACAAATCGCCTAGCACAATACAACAGAAACAATTAATCTAGGACAGGAACTAGACTACCATGCTAGACAACTCCTAGAAATAATTTAAGAAACAGAGCAACACACACAATTTAAGTATCATGGGACAGAAACTAGGTTCAACACTCTAGCAACTTGAACCTGTCCCAAGGATACCAAACACACCACTCAACACAACCAGACATACTACTCAAGCTCTTATTAAAGGTAGGAGGTTAACTTACAAAAGGAACCTGAGCTGGTTCCTTGAACCTCCAAGGCACACTGTTCACTTGAACTTGACAGATTTGGAGTTTGGGATCTCTACCCCACGCCATTTCCTTGTGTGTGCTTTCCCTTTAGACCACTCATGCTTAAGACCCCTCTTTCTTCCTGATTACCAGGCGCACCTTCTGGCACACAGTGAGAGACTCCATTTTGGGAAGAACTTGAAAATCACTTGTACAGACTTGGTTTGGAGCATTGCTTGCCAAACAGCTCCAAAACCTTCTTTCTCCAAGAGATCTCTTCAGGCTGAACAGGAGAAAGGGTGATAGACCTTGGGAATCTCTGGACACGCCATGTTTGTAGTCTTCTTCCTCTTGAAGAGATTGAACAGCTGGCTGGACAGAAACTCTCCAATGATTTGAAATAACAATGAGGGTGAGCCTATGCTTGAATTGTGGAAGCTTTGAGTTTCAGATACTAAAGACCTCCTTTATCTTGAGTTCTGGTGAGTCTCTTCCCTCCTGGAAAAGCTTTAGACCAGAGGATACAAGGATGAACAGAAACAGAGATTTTTGAAGAGAAGTATGAACTGTAACAGATTTGCGGAAGCTTTATGGATTCTCAGGAGCTTGGAGCTCTGATACCATGAGAGAATAGACAGATTATGGTGTGTGAGTGTTGTTTAGAACAGAGAGTGGTCGGATTGAAAGAGAACAGAGTGAAGAGAGTAAGTGAGAATTAAAGAGACTGCAATGGAGCAATAAGAGAGTTAAGTGAGATTTGAGAGAGTATGAGAGAGATTCTTGTAACCAGAGATTAGGGAGAGTATAAGAGACTTGAGAATGGTGAAGAAGAAAGGGGAAACTCCCCCATTCAGCTTAATTTCGTAATGGTTACAATGGGGTGGCTTTATAGCCAAATTACAAGTTGCAAGTGATTAAACAATTGTTAAAGTACAGATTTACTAACTAATATTATTGTAGGGTTTTGATGAGCCAGGAGGATGCAGCCAAGGAGAATCTCGACCAAGGGAGTAGAGAGTGGACAGGAGAGAGATGGGCACAGTCTGGTTGGGTGAAAGTGACAGCAGGCTCATCTCCTTATGCACATGTGACTTTTATCTTAATTAAATTCTCCAACTTGCAGATCTCTCTCCAACGGTCTCACCCTAATTTAAACTTCAAATAGCTTCAGAAGCTCAGCTGGACGAGTTTCCCCACTTGCCTTGACTTCCAAGACACTCTAGGTTTAGGTTTGGTTACTTGCAAGCAAACGTACGGACAGATTGCAAATCTGCTTGTTCGGATTTGGCTTGCTCTTGATGCTTGGTCTCTTCCATCACTCCAGCTTC
>NW_026015485.1:0-5763 GCF_020379485.1 Brassica napus | reverse complement strand
TTCATGGATCTTCTGGTAGCTCACTGATTCACCCTCCTCAAGCTGGCTGAGTATAGGGACAAGCTTGAATGTGAGCTTCAATGAGTTTTGAAACTGGGAGCACAACAATACCAACATCTGCGCTTAAGCCAACCAGTTCACTATCTTCCAGGAGCACAACAATACCAACATCTGCGCTTAAGCCAACTGGATCACCATTTTCCTTCAGCTCTATGTCTTTGGGCCACCAGTCTCCCCATGACTTAGGTGATGACCTTCCTTATGAGTCTCTTGAACAGGAGCACAACAGCTCCTACGCCTGCGCTTAAGCCAACTGGTTCTACTCACAAGGTATCTTTACATGGTCAGGACTAAACACCTTGATCCATGCCTCTGACCACCGGCCACTCTTGGCTTAGTGATGGCCTTTTCTCTTGAGTGCACCTCCTGTACATCCTCTTGGCATCAGGTAAGTCACTTCTGAGCAGTTTCTCCAATTCTCCAACATCCTTTCTATCTTCAGGGTAGGAAATGGGCAGACACATAGATAGGATTGGGACTGGGCAATCTCCACGGTTCAGGAATATCCATCTGGGAGGCTCTGAAAAACGTGGGCAATGCCTTCTTCTTTGTCTTAGTTTGATGATGGACAGAGATCACCTCTTGTGTACCTGAAACATCACTCAAACTCCAGCAAGAATCAGACCACACACACTAGGATCAGCCCTTGATAATTCACCAAGTCTGATCCCAATGTTTTAAAAGAAATATGCAATGAACAGAATCTAAACAACTCATTCAGTTCAACTCCATGCATACTAACATCACTAACTGCTCAGGTATGATAACTCATCAATAACAAGGCAATTAGGCTCTTTTTATGAATTTTAAAGACAATAAACAGAGACTAAACAACTCATCTAATCATCTTGAACAATATATATAATGCAATACAAGATCAGGAGCTCTCCTAGACCTTTATCAATGCAACAAGACAATGACAGTAGCTAAACAAATCGCCTAGCACAATACAAACAGAAACAATTAATCTAGGACAGGAACTAGACAATACCATGCTAGACAACTCCTAGAAATAATTTAAGAAACAGAGCAACACACACAATTTAAGTATCATGGGACAGAAACTAGGTTCAACAACTCTAGCAACTTGAACCTGTCCCAAGGATACCAAACACACCACTCAACACAACCAGACATAACTACTCAAGCTCTTATTAAAGGTAGGAGGTTAACTTACAAACAAGGAACCTGAGCTGGTTCCTTGAACCTCCAAGGCACACTGTTCACTTGAACTTGACAGATTTGGAGTTGGGATCTCTACCCCACGCCATTTCCTTGTGTGTGCTTTCCCTTTAGACCACTCATGCTTAAGACCCCTCCTTTCTTCCTGATTACCAGGCGCCACCTTCTGGCACACAGTGAGAGACTCCATTTTGGGAAGAACTTGAAAATCACTTGTACAGACTTGGTTTGGAGCATTGCTTGCCAAACAGCTCCAAAACCTTCTTTCTCCAAGAGATCTCTTCAGGCTGAACAGGAGGAAGGGTGATAGACCTTGGGAAGTCTCTGGACACGCCATGTTTTAGTCTTCTTCCTCTTGAAGAGATTGAACAGCTGGCTGGACAGAAACTCTCCAATGATTTGAAATAACAATGAGGGTGAGCCTATGCTTGAATTGTGGAAGCTTTGAGTTTCAGATACTAAAGACCTCCTTTATCTTGAGTTCTGGTGAGTCTCTTCCCTCCTGGAAAAGCTTTAGACCAGAGGATACAAGGATGAACAGAAACAGAGATTTTTGAAGAGAAGTATGAACTGTAACAGATTTGCGGAAGCTTTATGGATTCTCAGGAGCTTGGAGCTCTGATACCATGTGAGAATAGACAGATTATGGTGTGTGAGTGTTGTTTAGAACAGAGAGTGGTCGGATTGAAAGAGAACAGAGTGAAGAGAGTAAGTGAGAATTAAAGAGACTGCAATGGAGAAAAGAGAGATTAAGTGAGATTTGAGAGAGTATGAGAGAGATTCTTGTAACCAGAGATTAGGGAGAGTATAAGAGACTTGAGAATGGTGAAGAAGAAAGGGAAAACTCCCCATTCAGCTTAATTTCGTAATGGTTACAATGGGGTGGCTTTATAGCCAGATTACAAGTTGCAAGTGATTAAACAATTGTTAAAGTACAGATTTACTAACTAATATTATTGTAGGGTTCTGATGGAGCCAGGAGGATGCAGCCAAGGAGAATCTCGACCAGAGGGAGTAGAGAGTGACAGGAGAGAGATGGGCACAGTCTGGTTGGGTGAAAGTGACAGCAGGTTCATCTCCTTATGCACATGTGACTTTTATCTTAATTAATTCTCCAACTTGCCAGATCTCTCTCCAACGGTCTCATACTTAGTTTAAACTTCAAATATGCTTCAGAAGCTCAGCTGGACGAGTCCCCACTTGCCTTGACTTCCAAGACACTCTAGGTTAGGTTTGGTTACTTGCAAGCAAAACTGTACGGACAGATTCAAATCTGCTTGTTCCGGATTTGCTTGCTCTTGAAGCTTGGTCTCTTCATCAACTTCAGCTTCTTACTCTTCATTCCAACAATTCATCCTGGTTTGACTGGAACGACGATGAAGCTGTGCTATTCCCAAACTGGGAAACTGGAATCACCTGATTGAAAGTGGGATAAACTTCTTCACGCCAACTCCTATGAGATTTATTCAACTTCCTGGTGATTCTCCACCAATTTTATGTATCAAATCAGCTTCACAAAGTGATTTCATCCTGGTTTGATTGGAACGACGAAGAAGCTGTGCTATTCCCAAACTGGGAAATGGAATCACCTGATTTGAAAGTGGGATAACTTCTTCATCCCAACTCCTATGAGATTTATTCAACTTCCTGGTGATTCTCCACCCTTATGTATCCAAATCAAGCTTCTTACAAAGTGATCATCCTGGTTTGATTGGAACGACGAAGAAGCTGTCCTATTCCCAAACTGGGAAAACTGGAATCACCTGATTTGAAAGTGGGATAACTTCTTCATCCCAACTCCTATGAGATTTATTCAACTTCCTGTGATTCTCCACCACTTTATGTATCCAAATCAAGCTTCTCACAAAGTGATTCATCCTGGTTTTGATTGGAACGACGAAAGAGCTGTGCTATTCCCAAACTGGGAAACTGGAATCACCTGATTTGAAAGTGGGATAACTTCTTCATCCCAACTCCTATGAGATTTATTCAACTTCCTCCAATCCCCCACCACTTTTATATTCAATCCTTTTCCCTTTTTCAGACGATTGATTGAAACGCACCCCCCATATTCCCACCCCCCTTTTTTAACTTCTTCCCCACTCCTATCCTTTTTTTCACTTTCTGGGTGATTCTCCACCACTTATGTATCCAAATCAAGCTTCTTACAAAGTGATTCATCCTGGTTTGATTGGAACGACGAGAAGCTGTCCTATTCCCAAACTGGGAAACTGGAATCACCTGATTTGAAAGTGGGATAACTTCTTCATCCCAACTCCTATGAGATTTATTCAACTTCCTGGTGATTCTCCACCACTTTATGTATCCAAAAAGCTTCTTCACAAAGTGATTCATCCTGGTTTGATTGGAACGACGAAGAAGCTGTGCTATTCCAAACTGGGAAACTGGAATCACCTGATTTGAAAGTGGGATAACTTCTTTTCCCAACTCCTATGAGATTTATTCAACTTCCTGGTGATTCTCCACCACTTTATGTATCCAAATCAAGCTTCACAAAGTGATTGATTCATCCTGGTTTGAATGGAACGACGAAGAAGCTGTCCTATTCCCAAACTGGGAAACTGGAATCACCTGATTTGAAAGTGGGATAACTTCTTCATCCCAACTCCTATGAGATTTATTCAACTTCCTGGTGATCTCCACCACTTTATGTATCCAAATCAAGCTTCTTACAAAGTGATTCATCCTGGTGTGATTGGAACGACGAAGAAGCTGTCCTATTTCCCAAGCTGGGAAAACTGGAAATCACCTGATTTGAAAGTGGGATAACTCTTATCCACTCCTATGAGATTTATTCAACTTCCTTTTCAACCCTTCAGTTTTTCCTATTTATCTCCACACTTTATGTATCCAATCAACCTCTCACAAAGTGATTTCATCTCATGTTTGATTGGAACGACGAAGAAGAGCCGTCATATCCCAAACTGGGAAACTGGAATCACCTGATTAAAAGTGGGATAACTTCTTTTCCCAACTCCTATGAGATTAATTCAACTTCCTGGTGATTCTCCAACACTTTATGTATCCAAATCAAGCTTCTCAAAAGTGATTCATCCTGGTTTGATTGGAACGACGAAGAAGCTGTCCTATTCCCAAACTGGAAACTGGAATCACCTGATTGAAAGTGGATAACTTCTTCATCCCAACTCCTATGAGATTATTCAACTTCCTGGTGATTCTCCACCCTTATGTATCCAAATCAAGCTTCTTACAAAGTGATTCATCCTGGTTTGATTGGAACGACGAAGAAGCTGTCCTATTCCCAAACTGGGAAACTGGAATCACCTGATTTGAAAGTGGGATAACTTCTTCATCCCAACTCCTATGAGATTTATTCAACTTCCTGGTGATTCTCCACCACTTTATGTATCCAAATCAAGCTTCACAAAAGTGATTCATCCTGGTTTGATTGGAACAGACGAAGAAGCTGTGCTATTCCCAAACATAGGGAACTGGAATCACCTGATTTGAATTGGATAACTTCTTCATCCAACTCTATGAGATTTATTCAACTTCCTGGTGATCTCCAACACTTAATGGATCCAAATCAAGCTTCTTACAAAGTGATTCATCCTGGTTTGATTGGAACGACGAGAAGCTGTGCTATTCCCAAAACTGGGAACTGGAATCACCTGATTTGAAAGTGGGATAACTTCTTCATCCCAACTCCTATGAGATTATTCAACTTCCTGGTGATTCTCCACCACTTTATGTATCCAAAATCAAGCTTCTCACAAGTGATTCATCCTGGTTTGATTGGAACGACGAAGAGCTGTCCGATTCCCAAACTGGAAACTGGAATCACCTGATTTGAAAGTGGGATAACTTCTTCATCCCAACTCCTATGAGATTTATTCAATTCCTGGTGATTCTCCAACACTTTATGTATCCAAATCAAGCTTCTTACAAAGTGATTCATCCTGGTTTGATTGGAACGACGGAAGAAGCTTGCTATTCCCAAACTGGGAAAACTGGAATCACCTGATTTAAAAGTGGAATAACTTCTTCATCCCAACTCCTATGAGATTTATTCAACTTCCTGGTCATTCTCCACCACTTTATGTATCAAAATCAAGCTCTCACAAAGTGATTCATCCTGGTTTGATTGGAACGACGAAGAAGCTGTCCTATTCCAAACTGGGAACTGGAATCACCTGATTGAAAGGGGATAACTTCTTCACGCCAACTCCTAGAGATTTATTCAACTTCCTGGTGATTCTCCAACACTTTATGTATCCAAATCAAAGCTTCTTACAAAGTGATCTCTCCTGTTTGATTGGAACGACGAAGAAGCTGTGCTATTCCCAAACTGGAAACTGGAATCACCTGATTTGAAAGTGGGATACTTCTTCATTCCCAACTCCTAGAGATATTCAACTTCCTGGTGATTCTACCCCACTTTATGTATCCAAATCAAGCCTTCTTACAAAGTGATTCAATCATTGTTGATTGGAACGACGAAGAAGCTGTGCTATTCCCAAACTGGGAAACTGGAAATCA
>NW_026015484.1:22500-32500 GCF_020379485.1 Brassica napus | reverse complement strand
GATATGAGTTCAGTACACGGATCAGTACACGGACAGTCCACGGAAGGGCCAGCGTGCTGATATGTGTGGTCAGCATGCTGATATGAGTTCAGTACACGGATCCGTACCCGGATCAGTACACGGATCAGTACACGGATCAGTCCACGGGAAGGGCCAGCATGCTGATATGTGTGGTCAGCATGCTGATATGAGTTCAGTACACGGATCAGTACACGGATCAGTACACGGACAGTCCACGGGAAGGGCCAGCATGCTGATATATGTGGTCAGCATGCTGATATGAGTTCAGTACACGGATCAGTTCACGGATCAGTACACGGATCAGTACACGGATCAGTCCACGGGAAGGGCCAGCATGCTGATATGTGTGGTCAGCATGCTGATATGAGTTCAGTACACGGATCAGTACACGGATCAGTACACGGACAGTCCACGGGAAGGGCCAGCATGCTGATATGTGTGGTCAGCATGCTGATATGAGTTCAGTACACGGATCAGTACACGGATCAGTCCACGGGAAGGGCCAGCATGCTGATATGTGTACTGACATGGTGCATCAGTTGTCCAAAATCAGTACACGGACAGTCACGGGAAGGGCCAGCATGCTGATATGTGTGGTCAGCATGCTGATATGAGTTCAGTACACGGATCAGTCCACGGACAGTCTGTTGTGCTAACGGATAGGCACGGACGTCCTGCGTGTGCTGACGGACGTCCTGCGTGTGCTGACGGACGTCCTGCGTGTGCTGACGGACACACGGACACACACGGACAGCCACGGACGTCCTGCGTGTGCTGACGGACGTCCTGTGTGTGCTGACGGACGTC
Organism: Brassica napus; assembly: GCF_020379485.1. NCBI lineage: Eukaryota > Viridiplantae > Streptophyta > Magnoliopsida > Brassicales > Brassicaceae > Brassica > Brassica napus. The sequence continues at coordinate 31,672 of NW_026015484.1, read as the reverse complement.
CTGTGTGCACTGACGGACACACGGACACACACGGACAGCCACGGACGTCCTGCGTGTGCTGACGGACGTCCTGCGTGTGCTGACGGACGTCTGTGTGTGCTGACGGACGTCCTGTGTGCACTGACGGACACACGGAGACACACGGACAGCCACGGACGTCCTGCGTGTGCTGACGGACGTCCTGCGTGTGCTGACGGACGTCCTGTGTGCACTGACGGACACACGGACACACACGGACAGCCACGGACGTCCTGCGTGTGCTGACGGACGTCCTGTGTGTACTGAACAGACGCCCACGTGGGCCAAAATCACCCGAACAGTCCACGGAGCGTGCTGATATGTGTACTGATGGACAGCCGGACGTCCTGTGTGTGCTGACGGACGGCCACGGACGTCCTGTGTGTGCTGACGGACACACACGGACGTCCGTGTGTACTGAACAGACAGCCCACGTGGGCCAAAATCACCCACGGACAGCCAAAATCACCCGAGAAGCCAAAATGCAAAAATTAATATTTTTGAAGAAAGTTTTCTGAAAGGAAACATCAAAAATATGTCAACAAAGAGTTAGGATGTCAAGTGTTGATCAAAAGTTGCTGTAGACATCCGTTTAGACCACGAAACTCCGACCTTTGTAGCATGCAAAAGACATGGTTAGAAGCAAAAGAAATTTATGAAAATTTACCAGAAAATAGCTTTAACCATCCTTATGAAGCATGCAAAAAATCAGATTCAAATTCGAAGTATTTTTTTTTTTACATTAAAAATACTCCCCGGAACACAACCAATGTCTACTGGTGACAGACTGAAAAAAAGCGTTTTGTATATATAAGGGGTAGGCACTCTCTTGAGCCTCCTACCCCCCAGTACCCGAACGGTTCGGGTACGTAGTGTTGGACTGTTCGGTCCAACACTATCGAGGGCTGGGTTGAGGTCGATGGCCGGATTGTCCCGGTGAATTTTCGGGAACTTTTCCGGCGAATTTTCCGGTGGACCGTTTTGCCCCTAACTTCAATTTTCGCGCTTGCATGGTCTTGGCCTGGTTTCATCCGTCTTCCAGTTGCTTTTTGATTACATCTCAAGAGTGGTTGGAAAGATTGATGTTAGCGGGGCAATGAACATTCGGCGTATGAGTGGTGATTGGATAGCTAGTGTTTGTAGGCTCTGTGCTCGCGCACCCAACTACAGACCAACTATCCTCCTCAGTTTCTTCACTAGCAAGTTTTATGCTTGTTGAACTGATCCGGGGCCTGTGTTGCGTACCTATCTGGAAGGAATTGTTAAGCTTTGCTTAAAATGTTGTTTGCGGCATCTCCTTCGGTGGGGAAGTCGTGAACACATAAGCCGGCACTTGTGATCCTTGCGTCTTTGCATAGTTTATGCATTGTTCGCAAAGGTGAATAAGCTGTTTGCTGAGATCTCGGTTGCGGAAATATTATGGCGGTGACCCGAAGAAATTCTGTCCCGCTAAGCACGTTTGTCTCCGGACAAAAGATGACGGTCAAGTCTGCGTCTGTTCCCACTTTCCATGTGTTTGCGGGAATATGACGTGGTCTTGTCCTGATTTATGAATGCTACCTGTTGATCCTGCCAGTAGTCATATGCTTGTCTCAAAGATTAAGCCATGCATGTGTAAGTATGAACGAATTCAGACTGTGAAACTGCGAATGGCTCATAAATCAGTTATAGTTTGTTTGATGGTAACTACTACTCGGATAACCGTAGTAATTCTAGAGCTAATACGTGCAACAAACCCCGACTTCTGGAAGGGATGCATTATTAGATAAAAGGTCGACGCGGGCTCTGCCCGTTGCTCTGATGATTCATGATAACTCGACGGATCGCATGGCTTAGTGCTGCGACGCACATTCAAATTTTGCCCTATCAACTTTCGATGTAGGATAGTGGCTACCATGGTGGTACGGGTACGGGGATTGGTGTCGGAGAAGTAGGGTTCGCTTCCGGAGAGGGAGCTGAGAAACGGTACCAATCCAAGGAAGGCAGCAGGCCGCAAATTACCCAATCCGACACGGGGTGGAGGTAGTGACAATAAATAACAAACCGGGCTCTTTGGGTCTGGTATTGGAATGAGTACAACTAATCCCTAACGAGGAGCAATGGAGGGCAAGTCTGGTGCCAGCGCCGCGGTTAATCCAGCTCCAATAGCGGATATTTAAGGTTGTTGCAGTTAAAAAGCTCGAGTTGAACTTGGATGGTCGCCGTCCGCCTTCGGTGAGCACGGTCGGATTGCTCCTGTCGGCGATACGCCCTGGGGGGGGGAGGGGCCTTAAAGCGGGTCGTGCCTCCGGCGCTGTGTAAGACCCGAACCCTGGCCTCTCGACCTGATGGAGTCCGCAGGCTTACTTATTAATTTCTTTGCTTGTTTGATCCATTTTGATGTCTATTAGTTACTAAGTCATATTCGAATATGAGGTTCATAAACAAAGGAACAGATTGCACAGCGGAATAACAATGTATAAACTTTGTATTACTTAGAAACATGAGATTCAATACACAACTTCTTAACAGTCTCATAGACAATCACTAGTTCATCCCTAGCATCATCTAACCACACGTTACACAGCCTCTCACTGACCGAGCCTTCACGGCTCCTTGGCTTGACCAGAACCATCCTTAGTTCCTGAAGCCACAACCAGATAAGCATTAATCATAACCGAGAATAGAACGGATTGATTCTACCATGCTTGGCTTGGTTCCTAGAACTTAGATAAACCTCAGTCAACATAATCACAAAAAACGTATGAACCTACCTACCGTATCCTAAGTCATACAACAACCACCCCTTGACTTAGAATCAGATAGATAGTCCAGAATAGATAACAGAACACACGAACAGATCCGGATCGTTCCCAAAGACCAATCCGTCTATCCGGATAGAATCTAGGTGCGACCGGCCAATGGAGTCCGGCTCAATGGCCCAACGGACTCCCGTACCTGATCCGGCCTTAGGCCTGGATCCAATCGGCCTAGTAAGCCTCAAGCCTAATCCGGAAGGCTTAGCAACCGGTCAGACCTTGCGACTCTACCTTGGCTTAGACAAACCGTGACCTTGTCTTAACTAGACAAGCCATAGGCTGATCCATAAGGATCGGTCCTAACTTGTCCCGAAAGACACCGTTTGGAACATGCACCCTTTGGCCAATCGTGCCTCTTGGTCCTCGTACCTTTTGATGTTCGCAACCTTTGGTAACTCGTACCTTTTGGTCCCTGACACCCTTTGGCAACTCGCAACCTTTGAACACTCATGACTCTTGACAACTCGTGCCCTTTGGGTCATTCCCAACCGTTCGTCCTAACCGCCCAGTCTTGGTGCGATCGGATCATCCGTCTAACCGACCCGTGTCAAGGTTAGCGGTCTAGTTATGTTCGGCCAAAGCCTAGGGACGTGTCCCTTGGACTCAACCAACACAACCCTTCGTGTTTAACCAGAGAGAAGAGAAGAGAAACGAATTGAAATAGATAAGGAGAGCCGGATGGGACTTAGGAACCGACCAGAGCCGCGGTGCGGTCGCATGGACCGTCCGTTCGGTCTGATGGAGCCACGGCCCATCACATACCTTGTGAACCACGTCTGGGTTCTCCATGCTCTTCTCCTTGTCTTGATCTCCCATTCTTGACCGGGTTAGTTCTCAAACGATCAGAGTCGCCGGAACACAACACCACCACAATCGGCCTTTCTCTTGGCCGGAACTCTCTCTTTCTCTCTTTCTTTCTCTCTACGTTTTTCTCTGAGTATTTTACTCTGGAATTGGATAATGAAATCGACCAGAGAGCCCCCATATTTATAGAAAACGAGGGGGTAAGTCTTGCCCCACGAACAGGCACGACTTGCTAGCGAATGGGCACCATCGGCCAAGGGTTGTCCCCTTTCGGCCACTTGCATCCCTTCGCCCTTTCTGATTGGGTTTGGGGTCGGTCACAAGCCCAACCCACGCCCTAGGCCTTCTGGACACAGCCCACAGCCTTGCCCAAGGACCCAACAGCCCATGGCCTCATGGCCGGACCTCCCAGCCCGCCACTGACCCAGACCCGGACCATCGGCCTAAAGCCCGGACAGTCCGTCTAGCTGAGATGAGCTGACACTCAGCTGCCTCAGCTGAGTGAGCTAGTTGTCCAGCTAGTGGAGCTGACTTAGTAGGGACTGAGCTGGAGTAAACTGAACCTAGCTTCCTTGAGCTGGCCAAGCTACTCGTCCACTTCGTCCTAGCTACCGTCTTACTCGTCCTAGCTAACACTAGCTCGTATAAGGTTAAGTCTAAGTTTCCTTATATCCTTAACCTTCTTTCTCGACCATGGAACGCTTGCCTTGATGTCTCAAGACGGCTTGTACGTTTCCTCGAACCATGGCCGTCCCAACAATCCTATTCAGGATTGGGGGCGTGACAAGTCTCCCCCCCTTGGGATGGATTCGTCCTCGAATCCGAATCGAATGCTTCCTCGGAAACAAACTGGTCCAACCACTCTGGGTACTCTGCTTTCATTCTAGCTTCGGTCTCCCAAGTGATTATATCCTGACCATTACAGTCCCAGACGACCTTGACCATCTGGACCGTCTTCTTCCTTGTTGCTTTTTCCATCCTATCTATGATTCGAACTGGCCTCGTTTCCAAGGTTAGTTCTGACCAAGATCGTCTGGAATGGCAGGAAGAGCGATGTCTGGTCCGTCAAACATTTCCGAAGTTGGGAGACGTGGAACACATTATGAAATGCGTCCATCTTGGCCGGCAAGTCCAACTTGTAGGCCACCATCCCAACTCTTTCAATGACCTTGAACGGCCCCAAGTATCTCGGGTCTAACTTCCGTCTCCCGGAAATTCGGACTCGTCCTTTGAAGGTAATCATTTTGAGATACACCAAATCACCTACTTGAAACTCGAGATCTTTCCTTCTTCGATCTGCATAGTTCTTTTGGCGATCTTGTGCCTGTCTCATCTTGTCCCTCAAGAACTTGATCTTTTCGGTTGTCTCTTCGACAATCTCCGGACCAATCATGCTGCGTTCCCCAACTTGGGTCCAGCATAGGGGTGTCCTGCATGGACGCCCATACAGAGCTTCGTATGGCGACATGCCAATACTACTATGGAAACTATTGTTGTAAGCAAATTCTACCAGAGGTAGATGTTTCTCCCAGGAATCACCCCAGTCTAGAACACATGCTCAACATATCTTCCAATGTCTGGATCGTACGTTCAGACTGTCCATCCGTCTGTGGGTGATAGGCTGTACTCATGTTCACCCTTGTTCCTAAGGCCTTTTGGAAAGCCTTCCAGAAGTAAGATGTGAACCTTGAATCCCTATCCGAGACTATGCTTGCCGGCACACCATGTAGACGGACGATCTCATCAATATACTTACGTACAATCTGATCTACCCCATCCGACTTCTTGATGGCCAGGAAGTGTGCTGATTTGGTTAGGCGATCAACCACAACCCAAACCGCATCCTTCTTATTCCTCGTGGTAGGGAACCCGGTCACAAAGTCCATTGTGATGTGATCCCATTTCCATTCCGGAATAGGCAAGCTTTGTAATAACCCACTAGGCACCTGATGTTCTGCTTTGATGAGTTGGCAAGTGGAACACTTGGCCACCCATTCCGCTACATCTGCCTTCATACGGATCCAATGATAGAATTTCTTAAGGTTCTGGTACATCTTGGTCGCCCCAGGATGAACCGAGAATCTGGACTTATGAGCTTCCCTCATAATCTCTTCCTTTAGACTCCTATCATTAGGAACACTGATCCGACCGTTTACTAGGATGGTACCATCCCTTGCGATCTGGTACTCCGTCCTATCATTCTGAGCAACCTTATTCAGGTTCTCGTCCTGACCTTGAGCCAACCGGATTCGGGTAAGCAGGTCGGCTTGGTTAACCGCCTCCAACCCCAAAGCTTCGGTTGTCGTAGTCAGCACATTCAGCCGCAGAGCACGGACCATACCGTCCAGGTCGTCCGCCTCCCGTTCGGCCGATACATCAGCCCTCTTCCGGCTCAAAGCGTCTGCTACCAGATTAGCCTTTCCCGGATAGTAGGTGATGTCCAAATCGTAGTCAGCTACGAATTCCATCCACCTCCTCTGCCTTAAGTTTAACTCAGGCTGGGTGAATATATACTTAAGACTCTTATGGTCCGTAAGTATCTGAACTTTGGCGCCATACAAGTATGATCGCCAAATCTTTAAGGCGAATACTACCGCAGCCATTTCGAGATCATGGGTGGGGTAGTTTCCCTCATGTTTCCTCAATTGCCTGGACGCATAAGCAATGACTTTCCCATGCTGGGTCAATACGCAACCTAGTCCAGTGATGGACGCGTCCGTATAGACCACATATGGTTGGTCGGCCTCCGGAAGCACTAGGACGGGTGCGCTAGTCAGCATGTTCTTAAGTGCGGAGAAACATTCCTCACACTCTTCAGCCCATGTGAACTTAACGTCCTTCCCAGTCAACCGCGTCATAGGCTGAGCCAAGCTTGCGAATCCTTTCACAAACTTCCTATAGTAACCTGCCAGCCCTAAGAAGCTTCTGACTTCCGTAGCACTGCGTGGTCGGGGCCAATCCTTGATTGCCCTGATCTTCTCTGGATCCACCGAGATGCCCTGATCGGAAACAATATGGCCGAGGAACCCAATACTCTTCTGCCAAAAGCTACATTTACTGAGTTTAGCATAGAGTTTGTGTTCTCGTAATCGTTCCAGCACGGCTCTCAAGTGTTTCTTATGAGATTCCTCATCCTTGGAATAAATTAGGATATCATCAATGAAGATGATCACGAATTCATCCAAGAAATCTCGGAACACGCTGTTCATCATTTTCATGAAAGCGGCAGGTGCATTGGTCAGACCGAACGGCATCACTACGAACTCGTAATGACCGTACCTGGTCCTAAATGCCGTCTTCCTAATATCATTTGGCTCTATAGGGATCTGATGATACCCTGAAGCCAAATCAATCTTGGAAAACCACTTGGCTCCTTTGAGTTGATCCAACAGTTCGTCTATCCTGGGCAACGGGTACTTGTTCTTCACAGTGACCCTGTTCAACCCTCGATAGTCGATGCACAGACGCATGCTACCATCCTTCTTTCTCACGAAGAGGACTGGTGCACCCCAAGGGGAGCTACTTGGCCGTATGAACCCCTTGTCAAGCAATTCTTCCAATTGCTTCTTTAGCTCGGCCATCTCGGCCGGAGCCATCCGGTACGGACTCTTGGACAGCGGAGCTGTCCCTGGCTCTAGTTCAATCGTAAATGGATCCGACCTATCAGGGGGGACACCCTGAGGTACCTGGAACACATCTCGGAATTTCGACACCAACGAATCCTCTGAAAGGTCTTTCAGACAGACAGAACTGCCCGGCTCTGTAGTTGTAATTGTAGCCAAAAAGGACTGACAACCCTGTTCCAACATCCGAATCGCTCGAACTGCTGAAACCACTACTTTCTCTTGAGCCGGACACAGACATTGGTACTGGATCGGTCGAAGCCCAGTCTCCAATTGCACACGACCTTTATGGCAATCGAGAGTGGCCCGATACTTTCCCAACCAGTCCATACCTAGGATCACTTCGTGATTCTTTAGGTGGACACAGACTAAATCCACAGGGAATACCTTTCCCTGTATTGACACTGGGATATTTGACATGAGACCTAGTGAGTTCATGGCTTGCCCTCCGGCCGCCCTCACTATCCCAAAATTATCTCCAGCGTCCAGACAGAACAGACCCTTTCCGACCAGTCCCGGACTCACAAAACTATGTGTAGCCCCTGTGTCGAAAAGTACGTGGGTTTCCACACCACCAATCATGAGGGTTCCTAATAGAGACCCTCATCAGAATCCCCTAGACATTCTAGGTTCCATACCAAGCATTTCTACTTGAATGTAAAAAGAAAAATTTAGGAATTACCAGAGATCGAATCAAACGATCCAGAAGCGCCGTCGTCCCGGGATAGCTCATACACCCTTGGTGTTGTGGTCGGCCTACTCTGGGTCGACTTGCCTGTGTCTCCACGGCCCTTCCCTTGTCCTCCTTGTAGCTTAGGACAATCTGACTTGTAGTGTCCCCTCTTGCCACATAGGAAGCAAGTCACGGAGCCGCTGCCACTGGACTGGTCTGAGAATTGGTTTGGTCGAGTGCAGTTTTGGATCGTGTGATCCATGCTGCCACATCGCACACAAGCCCCCATGGCCTTCCAGCACTCACCGGGATGATTCTTTCCACACTTGGGACATGTAGGTCGGCCACCAGAGGTCTTACCTCCGTCCACCTGGTCCCACTTCCTCTTTTTATCATTTGTTTTGCCCGACGGGCCAGACTGTGACTTAGCCTTAAGCTTAGCTTCTTCAGCCAAGTTAGACTCTAGCAAAGCCACCCGTTCCACCAGTTCCCCGACGGTGTTGAAAGTGCGGATCGAGCAATGGGTCTTCAGTTCGGGCTTAGGCCTCGGGTGAACCTACGGACCTGGACTGCCTCGTCCTCCAGCTCTCTTCCAACAAACCGTCTGAGCCGGTTGAATTCTTCTTCGTACTCCCGTACGGTCCTGCGGCCTTGGGCCAAATCTAGAAACTGAGCTTCCAGACGATCCCAAGCCTCAGCAGGGAAGTATTTGCGGTTGAATTCAACTTCAAAATCCGCAAAACTTTCCAGACTCCCATTGGTGCGCTTGTCCACCGCAAGCCACCAGTTATGCGCGTCCCCTTCCAGGAAGTGAACCGCAATGTCGCGTCTGTAATCCACTGGACAGCGAGTTGATTGAAAGTTTCGGACCAACCTACTCCTCCACTCGTCTGCCACAATAGGGTCGGTGCTACCGGAGAAATGCTTCGTACCCAACCGGGATAAATGTTGAAGCAGACTCAGATAGTCCACCTTCTTTCCAGACTTTTCCGGTGGATCGATCTCGATCACCTCGACCGTTTCCACAACTGGACCATTGGTGTTGGGGGTGGTCGTAGCCACAGGCGTAGCCTGACCAACCGAGGAGTTCACTAGTGGCGTGAACAGTTGCGCCATGGCCGCAACCTGAGTCCCCATTACCTTCATGGCCTCTAACAAGTCCTCTTTGGACAGTGTTGTGGGCACATTAGCCATTCCATCGGCCATTCTCTCATGCTGGTCACCATCGCGGTTAGCGTTCGAGGATTCCACTTCCT
>NW_026015484.1:7500-12500 GCF_020379485.1 Brassica napus | reverse complement strand
AGCTCTTGACGAGACAAATCCATCAGAGCAAACCGTTCGTCGATCCGATCTCAGACGCGCCAACACTCGCAGCAACAATACACGGCGCCGACTTAGTTCGTGGAACCCTAATCCGAGCAAACAAGATTTTCTATCCAAATTCAAATCTTGTGAAAGGAGCTGAAGAGGAGTTAGTGCGAAGAACCCTAAATTGTTTTTGCTTGCATTCTGGCTTGCATACATCCGATCAGATCCAGCCCTAAGGTGTTTCTGATCCTAGACGTCCTCAGCTCCCTGTTCAAAACAAAGCCAGTCCACGATCCAAGTGAGACAGCTCGCAATCTAGATCAGCTTGCATTCGCGAAATAGACAGCACGCGTCCGAGGTTTATCCGTCCATCTTGGTGGTCCGGTTCAACCCTACAAACAGAGGTATACAGATTAATCTGAGAACCTAGTGATCAAACCTAAAACCCTAAGAGTTCGTGATCACTAGATTGAAATCGATTCCAACTAGAACATGTTTGATTGTTTTATTGTTTCTGATTTAAATCTGGAATCAAAACCCTAAACCTTAAAAGCTAGAATCCGACTTTAAAAGTGATCTTGCTTGATTGATCGAGGTTTAGGATTGATAGATTGATTGATAGATCTAATCTCTAAATTCGAAATCCTTAAAGGCCTTGAAACCCTTAATCGGTTACTTGAAAGTTTTAAAACCCTAATCTCGATTTTAAAATTCTAAAGGCCTTGAAACCTTAAAACTTTAAAGGATTGAAAAGTTTTAATATTGTTATTGAATGAGAGTTAGGTTGCTAGATTGATTGATCCTAAAATCTAGTTGAAACATTACCAACCTTGAAATTGGTAAACTTGATATGTATTGTGTGGCATTGTGTTTTGTCATGAATCATATTGGACGACCGTAAGGTCTAATGCATTGCACACACACGTGGCCTTGTGCCCTTGATAGATTAAAAGCCGTGTGGCTTAATACATATCTAAGAGGCCGTGTGGCCTAGCATCCGGATGATCACATATGACCCGGACTGCATCATGAACCGATCCTTAAGATCGTTGTATCACATAATAATCGTGAAAGTTTAAGGCATTACATTGCAAAGCCGTATGGCCTTATATCCGGATGGATATATAAACCAGATTATAACATGAACCAATCTCTAAGATTGCTGTATCACACTAACATGGCCGTGTGACCTGACTCACACCATGATCGATTATTTTCATAGATGCGTAAGAACTTGTTTGTGGCCGAGCTTGCTATATCATGCGGCTGCATGACCACATTATGAACCTAAATTTAAATAACAATGTGACTCAGATATCGAAAAGGGACTTGGTGATATAATCACCAAGGACAACAATGAGAATGAATTGGTACATGATTCCATCATCTCATTGAAGGTCTAAAAGATCAGTACATCATTATGGAAAATCCACTAGACTTTGGGTATGCTTCACAGCATAGAAATTACCACCATAAAACGGTGTTGCTTCCAAAGGCTAGAAATGACTAGAAGAATCTAAGATTCTTGGATTACAAAGTCATGGATGAGTACAACTCAGTCTTGTTTAAGACAGTCTCAATGCTGAGACTTTGTGGTGAAGTAGTAACCAAGAAAGAGTTACTAGAGAAGACCTATTCCACATTCCATGTGTTGAATGTCATACTACAACAGTATAAAAGGCTTCGCCACTTATACTGATCTAAATCGAAGAGCTTCATGGCAAGACCAAATTTCGATACGACTAGTCTTATTGCTTTATGATTGCATTTGTGTTTGCTTTAAGGATCATTCACGATTTTTATATATAATGGAATTGGTTTTAAGTTTATTGAATCTTGCCTGATCTTACTTGAACATATGGATGTTTTAAAGTATTGCCTAAAGGGCATAAAACCAATAAAACCATGAATGGTATAGCAAGCATAGTAAAGAAACTATGGCTAAGGCATTTGCCTATAAGGCATTATATACACCCAAAGAAAACGTGGTCCATTGAGTTATAATGAATGGTTTCCAAATAAGAAACAATGGACAAACTAGAAGGAAGCAAGTTCCTTCAGATTTTGAAAGAAAAATCGCCTAAGACCTTGAAAGAAAGTGATCGAAAACTATACCAATGATCCCTACTGATTTAAAACTATGCTACAAAGATCAGTATGATAAGAGGCAAGAGAGGTGGTGACTATAAAGACATAGCCCACGAAATTATACACTATATGGCAAGATAGGATTAGCCTTCCTAAAGTTTAAACTTGATGCAAAGAAATTGAAAAGGCACAAAGTTATCCCGTAAAGATCTCACGTTGTGAAACATGTACACATAGGGAAACTCATTAGGCTTAATAATCCCAAAGCACCACGACCTTATAGTATGGTCATGAGGGGGAGAGAGGATAAACCCATGATCAATACTACAAGTTCGTGTACTATGGTCTAAAGACCATGTTATATGGCTCGGCCATTACTCGGCCATAAAGGGCCATTACCCGGCCAAAGAGAGACCATGATACAAACGGCCAAACCAAAGAGGCTATCACCTATAAACAGCTTGGCCACGACTTGGCCATGACTTGGCCGTGACTTGTCTGAATAGTGCAGGCTTGGCCGCACACAGTCCATGACTCGGCCAAAGAGGCCGAAGAGACCATGAGAGACAACGGCCTGGCCGCAAAGGCCATAACCGGCCGGAAAGGCCATTACCTATAAAAGGTTCGGCCATTACCTATATGCTTGGGGACATAATGAATTTACATGTATAGAATGATAAATAAGATCATATGCATCAGGCCATATAAGTGAGCATAGATATTCCCATCTAAAGAATGAATACGGGTCATTAAAACCAGACATACCATCTTAAGAGATTCCGAAATAAACCACCACATACATATGTGTGCCGTCTAAGATGGAACCTCAGAAGAGGATTGGGAATATATGTTGGATAGGAGTAACACTTTCTCCACGAATTCAAAGAGACCTTGAGCCAAAACATGGGTGATTGAATAAAGGCCAGGTACGGATTGCATGACCAAAAGCATCCGACTATCCAAACATTAAAGGAGAAAGATTATAAGCTGGATAAAGAAAGAGTAAAGGAATGGTTTTAACCATCATTGTCTTGGCAAGATCCTCGGACTAGAGAATATGATATAAGACGTCCAAAGAAAGATTATACAAAGCTATCTAATTGAGAAGCTAATCGAGATGCCAGACACTGACCCGAAAAGAATGATTAAGTCATAACCAGCTTAGCACCAAATGAAACGTCCTAAAAGAGACATAATCAAGTTGCTATAGAGTCTATACAAGATAGACCAAGTGTTCCATAAGAGTAAAGAACTCGGATAGAAAGAAAAAGGTGCATAGAATGATAGATCCGAAGTTATAAGAGAAACCATACAGACATTGAGAAAAGGCTGCGCAGCTACACATCTAAGGTACCAAACTATGTAGTCTTGGGACGCCAAGCTATTAGGTAACAAAGGTCCTGGATAATGAAATCTCAAAGTGATCAGATCATGTCTGGAACATAATGGAACCACATGAAAGTGTCGACACACACACACATGAACATCTATATAAAGATGCATAAGAGAATAGCACTTGAACATAAAGAGATAAGCAAGGATCAGTGAACCCACGAATGAGTACTCACCATACAATCATAGAATCATAAAGATTATAAAGAATAGAAAGAAAAACGTGGAGGTTCAAGTATCTAAAGAGAGATGAGCGTATTGGCCATGTACATATACAGAAACGCCATCCGATAAACCAGTGAAATAGATGGATCTTGTGAGATAAAGAAACCGTGAGAGAAGACACATAATCACGTGACCTAGAGTGTCCATGTCTTCATATTAACAGCATTAGATCATAGCTTGCACAAGGTACTCACAAAGATCAAAGGAACAGATTATAAGGAGATGAACTCCTATGTGGTGATTGCTGCTACAGAATTCGAAATGACAAAGGTCTGGTCATAAGAAAGAAAATAGATACAAGATGTAGTAAGCAGCATATGGATCACTGGATAAGATAAGATAAGATATAGAATGAAAGAACAGCTTCGTTCCTAAGCTGATTCATGGACTGAAAAGCAGCTGCATATAGTAAAAGAAATTGATCACACATGATCATTGATCTTGGAGTTGTATAAAAGACAATCCAATAAACAGTCCATATACATAAGAGGTTTTATAAGAAATTCCTTGTGCTTATACTAAACCTAAAAGAGGTTAGTAAATATAGAATGAAATCCATGTAGGTGACTGGCTAAAACGTCCAGCACACCAGCTGAGAGCGTCCGGCTCTCTGGCCAAAAGCGTCCAGCCCTTAGGCTATAAGCGTCCGGCTCTGTCCATCCAAGGGCGTCCGGCCCCTTCTACCAAAGGACATCCGGCTCATATCCTTGATCACGGCTAGTATAAAAGATCAACCAACAGGTTGTAATCCGACATCAGATCCCTTAAGGATCCGGCATAGCATAATAGTTTACTGCTGCTGTATAAACTTTGTCGAAAGGTTAAGAGGAGATATTTGATCTACCCTTCCTGGTCGGATACCAAAAGTGTTATAAGCCCGTGAAGTCAAGATCCATGACCTAATAATGTATATTAAGCATGTGATATGATCCACAGCAACTAAGGTCATGAGACGCCATCATAAGTCATTACCTAAGGCAAGAAAGATCGATGTCCATACATGAGAGTGTTCGGCCGCAGAGCCATGATAAGAGATTGTAAACCTCAAAGCAATAATCATTGAACACTCATAAGGTTAATAAGTGGACAAGTATGGACGTGGTCTATGAACTAGACATGGATCGACCAGATTGAAACATGGTCGAATGATAACTGTCCAAACAAAGTTAAGAGTTTGATGTTCGACGATCACATCTAGACTATGGACAGATGCAAACACGTTTTGTAAAGACCTAATAGTGATCCCTGAGGACAATGTGATTGACATTGCTTAGCACACATGCTTAACC
>NW_026015483.1:10000-15000 GCF_020379485.1 Brassica napus | reverse complement strand
GCCAAAAATGCAAAAATTTGTTATAAAACATGTGTGGATTGCCATTAACCAAGACAAGAAGAGAAGGCCCATCGGCCATGACCAGGCCCACCGCGGCGTGTCCAAGAGAGAGAGCGGACATCCTAACCGACTTAAGGAGAGAGAACGACAGCAAAGGAGGAGAGAGAGTCGGCCAAAGCTTGGCCAACTTAGGATATAGATAGTTTCCTTTTATGTTTAGTAGATTTCCTATTTCATGTAGGATTAGGATAAGTACTCTTTCCATTTATCTCTATCTTGTAATCCTTATATAAGGAACCCCTTTGTTCATTAATAATACACAGAAAGAATTACACACGAAATATTCAGTCTCAAACCCTTCTTTTACAACACGTTATCAGCACGATAGTCTCCATACCCTGAGACAAAACCATAACCTAAAATCCGTCACACATAAACCCTAAATCAGGCGGAACTTCAAATCGATCGATCTCTCCAACCCAGACGAACCATACGACGAGCCACATATCAAATTGAAGCTCTTGACGAGACAAATCCATCAGAGCAAACCGTTCGTCGATCCGATCTCAGACGCGCCAACACTCGCAGCAACAATACACGGCGCCGACTTAGTTCGTGGAACCCTAATCCGAGCAAACAAGATTTTCATCCAAATTCAAATCTTGTGAAAAGGAGCTGAAGAGGAGTTAGTGCGAAGAACCCTAAATTGTTTTTGCTTGAATTCTGGCTTGCATACATCCGATCAGATCCAGCCCTAAGGTGTTTCTGATCCTAGACGTCCTCAGCTCCCTGTTCAAAACAAAGCCAGTCCACGATCCAAGTGAGACAGCTCGCAATCTAGATCAGCTTGCATTCGCGAAATAGACAGCACGCGTCCGAGGTTTATCCGTCCATCTTGGTGGTCCGGTTCAACCCTACAAACAGAGGTATACCGATTAATCTGAGAACCTAGTGATCAAACCTAAAACCCTAAGAGTTCGTGATCACTAGATTGAAATCGATTCCAACTAGAACATGTTTGATTGTTTATGTTTCTTGATTTTAATCTGGAATCAAAACCCTAAACCTTAAAAGCTAGAATCCGACTTTAAAAGTGATCTTGCTTGATTGATCGAGTTTAGGATTGATAGATTGATTGATAGATCTAATCTCTAAATTCGAAATCCTTAAAGGCCTTGAAACCCTTAATCGGTTACTTGAAAGTTTTAAAACCCTAATCTCGATTTAAAATTCTAAAGGCCTTAACCTTAAAACTTTAAAGGATTGAAAAGTTAATTGTTATTGAATGAGAGTTAGGTTGCTAGATTGATTGATCCTAAAATCTAGTTGAAAACATTACCAACCTTGAAATTGGTAAATGATATGTATTGTGTGGCATTGTGTTTTGTCATGAATCATATTGGGACGACCGTAAGGTCTAATGCATTGCACACACACGTGCCTTGTGCCCTTGATAGATTAAAAGCCGTGTGGCTTAATACATATCTAAGAGGCCGTGTGGCCTAGCATCCGGATGATCACATATGACCCGGACTGCATCATGAACCGATCCTTAAGATCGTTGTATCACATAATAATCGTGAAAGTTAAGGCATTACATTGCAAAGCCGTATGGCCTTATATCCGGATGGATATATAAACCAGATTATAACATGAACCAATCTCTAAGATTGCGTATCACACTAACATGGCCGTGTGACCTGACTCACACCATGATCGATTATTTTCATAGATGCGTAAGAACTTGTTTGTGGCCGAGCTTGCTATATCATGCGGCTGCATGACCACATTATGAACCTAAATTTTAAATACAATGTGACTCAGATATCGAAAAGGGACTTGGTGATATAATCACCAAGGACAACAATGAGAATGAATTGGTACATATTCCATCATCTCATTGAAGGTCTAAAAGATCAGTACATCATTATGGAAAATCCACTAGACTTTGGGTATGCTTCACAGCATAGAAATTACCACCATAAAACGGTGTTGCTTCCAAAGGCTAGAAATGACTAGAAGAATCTAAGATTCTTGGATTACAAAGTCATGGATGAGTACAACTCAGTCTTGTTTAAGACAGTCTCAATGCTGAGACTTTGTGGTGAAGTAGTAACCAAGAAAGAGACTAGAGAAGACCTATTCCACATTCCATGTGTTGAATGTCATACTGCAACAGTATAAAAGGCTTCGCCACTTATACTGATCTAACAATCGATGAGTGCTTCTGGCAGAGACCAAATTTCGATACGACTAGTCTTATTGCTTTATGATTGCATTTGTGTTGCTTTAAAGGATCATTCACGATTTTATATATAATGGAATTGGTTTTAAGTTTATTGAATCTTGCCTGATCTTACTTGAACATATGGATGTTTTAAAGTATTGCCTAAAGGGCATAAAACAATAAAACCATGAATGGTATAGCAAGCATAGTAAAGAAACTATGGCTAAGGCATTTGCCTATAAGGCATTATATACACCCAAAGAAAACGTGGTCCATTGAGTTATAATGAATGGTTTCCAATAAGAAACAATGGACAAACTAGAAGGAAGCAAGTTCCTTCAGATTTTGAAAGAAAAATCGCCTAAGACCTTGAAAGAAAGTGATCGAAAACTATACCAATGATCCCTACTGATTTAAAACTATGCTACAAAGATCAGTATGATAAGAGGCAAGAGAGGTGGTGACTATAAAGACATAGCCCACACGAAATATACACTATATGGCAAGATAGGATTAGCCTTCCTAAAGTTTAAACTTGATGCAAAGAAATTGAAAAGGCACAAAGTTATCCCGTAAAGATCTCACGTTGTGTAACATGTACACATAGGGAAACTCATTAGGCTTAATAATCCCAAAGCACCACGACCTTATAGTATGGTCATGAGGGGGAGAGAGGATAAACCCATGATCAATACTACAAGTTCGTGTACTATGGTCTAAAGACCATGTTATATGGCTCGGCCATTACTCGGCCATAAAGGGCCATTACCCGGCCAAAGAGGACCATGATACAAACGGCCAAACCAAAGAGGCTATCACCTATAAACAGCTTGGCCACGACCTGGCCATGACTTGGCCGTGACTTTTGAATAGTGCAGGCTTGTCCGCACACAGTCCATGACTCGGCCAAAGAGGCCGAAGAGACCATGAGAGACAACGGCCTGGCCGCAAAGGCCATAACCGGCCGGAAAGGCCATTACCTATAAGAGGTCGGCCATTACCTATAGCTTGGGGACATAATGAATTTACATGTTATAGAATGATAAATAAGATCATATGCATCAGGCCATATAAGTGAGCATAGATATTCCCATCTAAAGAATGAATACGGGTCATTAAAACCAGACATACCATCTTAAGAGATTGAAATAAACCACCACATACATATGTGCCGTCTAAGATGGAACCTCAGAAGAGGATTGGGAATATATGTTGGAGGAGTACACTTTCTCCACGAATTCAAAGACCTTGAGCCAAAACATGGGTGATTGAATAAAGGCCAGGTACGGATTGCATGACCAAAAGCATCCGACTATCCAAACATTAAAGGAGAAAGATTATAAGCTGGATAAAGAAAGAGTAAAGGAATGGTTTTAACCATCATTGTCTTGGCAAGATCCTCGGACTAGAGAATATGATTAAGACGTCCAAAGAAAGATTATACAAAGCTATCTAATGAGAAGCTAATCGAGATGCCAAGACACTGACCCGAAAAGAATGATTAAGTCATAACCAGCTTAGCACCAAATGAAACGTCCTAGAAGAGACATAATCAAGTTGCTATAGAGTCTATACAAGATAGACCAAGTGTTCCATAAGATAAAGAAACTCGGATAGAAGAGAAAGGTGCATAGACAGATGATCCGAAGTTATAAGAGAAACCGTACAGACATTGAGAAAAGGCTGCGCAGCTACACATCCAAGGTACCAAACAAGTAGTCTTGGGACGCCAAGCTACTAGGTAACAAAGGTCCTGGATAATGAAATCTCAAAGTGATCAGATCATGTCTGGAACATAATGGAACCACATGAAAGTGTCGACACACACACACATGAACATCTATATAAAGATGCATAAGAGAATAGCACTTGAACATAAAGAGATAAGCGAGGATCAGTGAACCCACGAATGAGTACTATCATACAATCATAGAATCATAAAGATCATAAAGAATAGAAAGAAAACGTGGAGGTTCAAGTATCTAAAGAGAGATGAGCGTATTGGCCATGTACATATACAGAAACGCCATCCGATAAACCAGTGAATGAAATAGGATCTTGTGAGATAAAGAAACCGTGAGAGAAGACACATAATCACGTGACCTAGAGTGTCCATGTCTTCATATTAACAGCATTAGATATAGCTTGCACAAGGTACTCACAAAGATCAAAGGAACAGATTATAAGGAGATGAACTCCTATGTGGTGATTGCTGCTACAGAATTCGAAATAAACAAAGGTCTGGTCATAAGAAAGAAATAGATACAAAGATGTAGTAAGCATATATGGATCAGGATAAGATAATAAGATAATATAGAATGAAAGAACAGCTTCGTTCCTAAGCTGATTCATGGACTGAAAAGCAGCTGCATATAGTAAAAGAAATTGATCACATGATCATTGATTGGAGTTGTATAAAAGACAATCCAATAAACAGTCCATATACATAAGAGGTTTTATAAGAAATTCCTTGTGCTTATACTAAACCTAAAAGAGGTTAGTAAATATAGAATGAAATCCATGTAGGTGACTGGCTAAAACGTCCAGCACACCAGCTGAGAGCATCCGGCTCTCTGGCCAAAAGCGTCCAGCCCTTAGGCTATAAGCGTCCGGCTCTGTCCATCCAAGGGGTCGGCCCCTTCTAACAAAGGACATCCGGCTCATATCTTGATCACGGCTAGTAAAAAAGATCAACCATCAGGTTGTATCCGACATCAGATCCCTTAAGGATCCGGCATAGCATAATAGTTTACTGCTGCTGTATAACCTTTGT
>NW_026015482.1:0-32208 GCF_020379485.1 Brassica napus | reverse complement strand
CTTCTTTGTCATTCTAATCAAAACCAGGATGAATCCGATGTAAAAAGCTTGATTTTGATACATAAAGTAGTGGAGCCTCATTAGGACGTGGAGAATAACTCATAGGAGTTAGGATGAAGAAGCTATCCCACTTTCAAATCAGGTGATCCCAGTTTTCTGTTTGAGAATTATGAAAACTTCTTTGTCATTCTAATCAAAACAGGGAAGAATCGCCATGTAAAAAAGCTTGATTTTGATACATAAGGAGTGGGAGAATCATTAGGAAGTGGAATAAATCTCATAGAGTTAGGATGAAGAAGATCCCACTTTAAATCAGGTGATCCCAGTTTTCTGTTTGGAATATGACACTTCTTTGTCATTCTAATCAACCAGAAGAATCGCGATGTAAGAAGCTTGATTTTGAACATAAAGTAGTGGAGAATCATTAGGAAGTGGAATAAATCTCATAGGAACTAGGATGAAGAAGCCTATCACACTTTCAAATCAGGTGATCCCAGTTTTCTCGTGTTTGAGAATATGACAACTTCTTTGTCATTCTAATCAAACCAGGATGAATCGCGATGTAAGAAGCTTGTTGATTTTGATACATAAAGTAGTGGAGACCACTATTAAGTGGAAAAAAAACTCATAGGATTTAGGATGAAGAAGCTATCCCCTTTAAATCAGGTGATCCCCGTTTCCTGTTTGAGGAATATGAACACTTCTTTGTCATTCTAATCAACAAAACAGGAAGAATCGCCATGTAAAAAGCTTGATTTGATACATAAAGTAGTGGAGAATCATTAGGAAGTTGATAAATCTATAGGAGTTAGGATTGAAGAAGCTATCCCCTTTCAAATCAGATGATCCCAGTTTTTCCTGTTTGGAATATGAAAACTTCATTTGTCATTGTAATCAAACCAGGAAGAATCGCGATGTAAGAAGCTTGATTTTGATACATAAAGTAGTGGAGATCATTAGGAGTGGAATAACTCTCATAGGAATTAGGATGAAGAAGCTATCCACTTTCAAATCAGGTGATCCCAGTTTTTCCTGTTTGGGAATATGAAACTTCTTTGTCATTCTAATCAAACCAGGATGAATCTCGATTGTAAGAAGCTTGATTTGATACATAAAGTAGTGGAGAATCATTAGGAAGTGGAATAAATCTCATAGGAGTTAGGATGAGAAGATCCCAACTTTCAAATCAGGTGATCCCAGTTTCTGTTTGGAATATTGACAACTTCTTTGTCCATCTAATCAAACCATGAAGAATCGCGATTTGAAGAAGCTTGATTTTGATACATAAAGTAGTGGAGAATCATTAGGAAGTGGAATAAATCTCATAGGAATTAGGATGAAGAAAGCTATCACCACTTCAAATCAGGTGATCCCAGTTTTCCTGTTTGGGGAATATGACAACTTCTTTTGTCATTCTAATCAACCAGGATGAATCGCGATGTAGAAGCTTGATTTTGATACATAAAGTAGTGGAGAATCATTAGGAAGTGGAATAAATCTCATAGGAGTTTAGGATGAAGAAGCTTATCACACTTTCAATCATGTTGATCCAGTTTTCCTGTTTGGGAATATGACAACTTCTTTGTCATTCTAATCAAACCAGGATGAATCGGCGAGTGTAAGAAGCTTGATTTTGATACATAAAGTAGTGGAGAATCACCTAGAAAGTTATTAAATCTCCATAGGAGTAGGATGAAGACCTATCCACTTTCAAATCAGGTGATCCCAGTTTTCCTGTTTGGGAATATGACAACTTCTTTGTCCTTCTAATCAACCAGGATGAATCGCCGATGTAAAAAGCTTGATTTGATACATAAAGTAGTGGAGAATCATTAGGAAGTGGAATAAATCTCATAGGAGTTAGGATGAAGAAGCTATCCCACTTTCAAATCAGGTGATCCCAGTTTCCTGTTGAGGATATGACAAACTTCTTTGTCATTCTAATCAAAACAGGAAGAATCGCCATGTAAAAAGCTTGATTTTGATACATAAACGTAGTGGAGAATCATAGGAGTAGGAATAAATCTCATAGGAGTTAGGATGAAGAAGCTATCCCACTTTCAAATCAGGTGATCCCAGTTTTTCTGTTTGGGATATGACAACTTCTTTGTCATTCTAATCAAACCAGAAAGAATCGCGATGTAAGAAGCTTGATTTTGATACATAAAGTAGGGAGAATCATTAGGAAGTGGAATAAATCTCATAGGAACTAGGATGAAGAAGCTTATTCACACTTTCAAATCAGGTTGATCCCAGTTTTGTGTTTGGGAAATGACAACTTCTTTGTCATTCTAATCAAACCAGAAAGAATCGCGATGTAAGAAGCTTGATTTTGATACATAAAGTAGTGGAGAATCATTAGGAAGTGGAAAAAAATAAATCTCATAGGAGTTAGATGAAGAAGCTATCCCCTTTCAAATCAGGTGATCCCAGTTTTCTGTTTGGGAATATGACAACTTCTTTGTCATTCTAATCAAACCAGGAAGAATCGCGATTGTAAGAAGCTTGATTTTGATACATAAAGTAGTGGAGAATCATTAGGAAGTGGAAAAATCTCATAGGGTTAGGATGAAGAAGCTATCCCACTTTCAAATCAGGTGATCCCAGTTTTCCTGTTTGGAATATGACAACTTCTTGTCATTCTAATCAAACCAGGATGAATCGCGATGTAAAAGCTTGATTTTGATACATAAAGTAGTGGAGAATCATTAGGAAGTGGAATAAATTCATAGGAGTTAGGATGAAGAAGCTATCCCACTTTCAAATCAGGTGATCCCAGTTTTCCGTTTGGGAATATGACAACTTCTTTGTCATTCTAATCAAACAGGAAGAATCGGCGTAAGAAGCTTGATTTTGATACATAAAGTAGTGGAGATCATTAGGAAGTGAATAAATCTCATAGGGTTAGGATGAAGAAGCTATCCCACTTTCAAATCGGGTGATCCAGTTTTCCTGTTTGGGAATATGACAACTTCTTTGTCATTCTAATCAAACAGGAAGAATCGCGATGTAAGAAGCTTGATTTTGATACATAAAGTAGTGGAGAATCATTAGGAAGTGGAATAAATCTCATAGGAGTTAGGATGAAGAAGCTATCCCACTTTCAAATCAGATGATCCCAGTTTTCGTGTTGGGAATATGACAACTTCTTTGTCATTCTAATCAAACCAGGAAGAATCGCGATGTAAGAAGCTTGATTTTGATACATAAAGTAGTGGAGAATCATTAGGAAGTGGAAAAAATCTCATAGGAGTTAGGATGAAGAAGCTATCCCACTTTCAAATCAGGTGATCCCAGTTTTCCTGTTTGGGAATATGACAACTTCTTTGTCATTTCTAATCAAACCAGAAAGAATCGCCGATGTAAAGCTTGATTTTGATACATAAAGTAGTGGAGAATCATTAGGAAGTGGAAAATTTCATAGGGGTTAGGATGAAGAAGCTATCCCACTTTCAAATCAGGTGATCCCAGTTTTCCTGTTTGGGAATATGACACTTCTTGTCATTCTAATCAACCAGGATGAATCGCCATGTAAAAAGCTTGATTTTGATACATAAAGTAGTGGAGAATCATAGGAAGTGGAATAAATCTCATAGGAGTTAGGATGAAGAAGCTATCCCACTTTCAAATCAGGTGATCCCAGTTTTCTGTTTGGGAATATGACAACTTTCTTTGTCATTCTAATCAAACCAGGAGAATCGCGATGTAAGAAGCTTGATTTTGATACATAAAGTAGTGTGGAGAATCATAGGAAGTGGAATAAATCTCATAGGAGTTAGGATGAAGAAGCTATCCCACTTTCAAATCAGGTGATCCCAGTTTTCCTGTTTGGGAATATGACAACTTCTTTGTCATTCTAATCAAACCAGGATGAATCGCGATGTAAGAAGCTTGATTTTGATACATAAAGTAGTGGAGAATCTCTATTAAGTGGAAAAAATCTCATAGGAGTTAGGATGAAGAAGCTATCCCACTTTCAAATCAGGTGATCCCAGTTTTCCTGTTTGAGAATATGACAACTTCTTTGTCATTCTAATCAAAACAGGAAGAATCGCCATGTAAAAAGCTTGATTTTGATACATAAAGTAGTGGAGAATCATTAGGAAGTGGAATAAATCTCATAGGAGTTAGGAAGGAAGAAGCTATCCCACTTTCAAATCAGTGATCCCAGTTTTCCTGTTTGGGAATATGACAAATTCTTGTCATTCTAATCAAACCAGGAAGAATCGCGATGTAAGAAGCTTGATTTTGATACATAAGTAGTGGAGAATCATTAGGAAGTGGAATAAATCTCATAGGAATTAGGATGAAGAAGCTATCACACTCTTTCAATCAGTGATCCCAGTTTTCCTGTTTGGGAATATGACAACTTCTTTGTCATTCTAATCAAACCAGAAGAATCGCTATGTAAGAAGCTTGATTTGATACATAAAGTAGTGGAGAATCTTAGGAAGTGGAAAAAATTCATAGGGGTTAGGATGAAGAAGCTATCCCACTTTCAAATCAGGTGATCCCATTTTTCCTGTTTGGGAATATGACAACTTCTTTGTCATTCTAATCAAACCAGGAAGAATCGCATGTAAAAAGCTTGATTTTGATACAAGTAGTAAAGTAGTGGAGAAATCATTAGGAAGTGAATATAAATCTCATAGGAGTTAGGATGAAGAAGCTATCCCACTTTCAAATCAGGTGATCCCAGTTTTCCTGTTTGGGATATGACAACTTCTTTGTCATTCTAATCAAACCAGGAGAATCGCGATGTAAGTAAGAAAGCTTGATTTTGATACATAAAGTAGTGGAGAATCATTAGGAAGTGGAATAAATCTCATAGGAGTTAGGATGAAGAAGCTATCCACCCTTTCAAACTAGGTGATCCCAGTTTCCTGTTTGGGGAATATGACAACTTCTTTGTCTTCTAATCAAACCAGGAGAATCGCGATGTAAGAAGCTTGATTTTATACATAAAGTAGGGAGAATCTCTATTAAGTGTGAAAAAAATCTCATAGGAGTTAGGATGAAGAAGCTATCCCACTTTCAAATCAGGTGATCCAGTTTTCCTGTTGGGATATTGACAACTTCTTTGTCATCTAATCAAACAGGATGAATCGCTGTAAAAGCTTGATTTTGATACATAAAGTAGTGGAGAATCTTATTAAGTGGAAAAAATCTCATCGGGAGTTAGGATGAAGAAGCTATCCACTTTCAAATCAGTTGATCCCAGTTTCCTGTTTGGGAATATGACAACTTCTTTGTCATTCTAATCAAAACCAGGATGAATCGCGATGTAAGAAGCTTGATTTTGATACATAAAGTAGTGGAGAATCATTAGGAAGTGGAATAAATCTCATAGGAGTTAGGATGAAGAAGCTATCACACTTTCAAATCAGGTGATCCCAGTTTTCCTGTTGGGAATATGACAACTTCTTTGTCATTCTAATCAAACCAGGATGAATCGCGATGTAAGAAGCTTGATTGATACATTAAAAGTAGTGGGAATCTCTATTAAGTGGAAAAAATCTCATAGGAGTTAGGATGAAGAAGCTATCCCACTTTCAAATCGGTGATCCCAGTTTTCCTGTTGGAGAATATGACAACTTCTTTGTCATTCTATCAAAACAGGAAGAATCGCCATGTAAAAAGCTTGATTTTGATACATAAAGTAGTGGAGAATCATTAGGAAGTGGAATAAATCTCATAGGAGTTAGGTGAAGACCTAGCTATCCCACTTTCAATCAGGTGATCCAGTTTTTCTGTTTGGGAATATGACAACTTCTTTGTCATTCAAATCAAACCAGGATGAATCGCGATGTAAAAAGCTTGATTTTGATACATAAAGTAGGGAGAATCATTAGGAAGTGGAATAAATCTCATAGGAGTTAGGATGTGAAGAAGCTATCCCACTTTCAAATCAGGTGATCCAGTTTTCCTGTTTGAGAATATGACAACTTCTTTGTCATTCTAATCAAAACAGGAGAATCGCCATGTAAAAAGCTTGATTTTGATACATAAAGTAGTGGAGAATCATTAGGAAGTGGAATAAATCTCATAGGAGTTAGGATGAAAGAAGCTATCCCACTTTCAAATCAGATGATCCCAGTTTCCTGTTTGGGATATGAAACAATTCTTTGTCATTCTATCAAACCAGGAAGAATCGCGATGTAAGAAGCTTGATTTTGATACATAAGTAGTGGAGATCTTAGGAAGTGGAATAAATCTCTAGGAATTAGGATGAAGAAGCTATCACACTTTCAAATCAGGTGATCCCAGTTTTCCTGTTTGGGAATATGACAACTTCTTTGTCATTCTAATCAAGCCAGGATGAATCGCGATGTAATAAGCTTGATTTCAATACATAAAGTAGTGGAGAATCATTAGAAAGTGGAATAAATCTCATAGGAGTTAGGATGAAGAAGCTATCCCACTTTCAAATCAGGTGATCCCAGTTTTCCTGTTTGGGAATATGACAAACTTCTTGTCATTCTAATCAAACCAGGAAGAATCGCGATGTCAAGAAGTTGATTTTGATACATAAAGTAGTGGAGAATCATTAGGAAGTGGAATAAATCTCATAGGAGTTAGGATGAAGAAGCTATCCCACTTTCAAATCAGGTGATCCCAGTTTTCCTGTTTGGGAATATGACAACTTCTTTGTCATTCTAATCAAAACCAGGATGAATCGCGATGTAAGAAGCTTGATTTTGATACATAAAGTAGTGGAGAATCATTAGGAAGTGGAATAAATCTCATAGGAGTTAGGATGAAGAAGCTATCCCACTTTCAAATCAGGTGATCCCAGTTTTCCTGTTGGGAATATGACAACTTCTTTGTCATTCTAATCAAACCAGGATGAATCGCGATGTAAGAAGCTTGATTTTGATACATAAAGTAGTGGATAATCACCAAGAAGTTTATTAAATCTCATAGGAGTTAGGATGAAGAACCTATCCCACTTTCAAATCAGGTGATCTCAGTTTTCCTGTTTGGGAATATGACAACTTCTTTGTCATTCAAATCAAACCAGGATGAATCGCGATGTAAAAAGCTTGATTTTGATACATAAAGTAGTGGAGAATCATTAGGAAGTGGAATAAATCTCATAGGAGTTAGGATGAAGAAGCTATCCCACTTTCAAATCAGGTGATCCCAGTTTTTCTGTTTGAGAATATGACAACTTCTTTGTCATTCTAATCAAAACAGGAAGAATCGCCATGTAAAAAGCTTGATTTTGATACATAAAGTAGTGGAGAATCATTAGGAAGTGGAATAAATCTCATAGGAGTTAGGATGAAGAAGCTATCCCACTTTCAAATCAGGTGATCCCAGTTTTCCTGTTTGGGAATATGACAACTTCTTTGTCATTCTAATCAAACCAGAAAGAATCGCGATGTAAGAAGCTTGATTTTGATACATAAAGTAGTGGAGAATCATTAGGAAGTGGAAACAATCTCATAGGGGTTAGGATGAAGAAGCTATCCCACTTTCAAATCAGGTGATCCCAGTTTTCCTGTTTGAGAATATGACAACTTCTTTTTCATTCTAATCAAACCAGGAAGAATCGCCATGTAAAAAGCTTGATTTGATACATAAAGTAGTGGAGAATCATTAGGAAGTGGAATAAATCTCATAGGAGTAGGATGAAGAAGCTATCCCACTTTCAATCAGGTGATCCCAGTTTCCTGTTTGGGAATATGACAACTTCTTTGTCATTCTAATCAACCGAGGAATCGCGATGTAAGAAGCTTGATTTTGATACATAAAGTAGTGGATAATCATTGGAAGTGAATAAATCTCATAGGAGTTAGGATGAAGAAGCTATCACACTTTCAAATCAGGTGATCCAGTTTTCTGTTTGGGAATATGACAACTTCTTTGTCATTCTAATCAAAACAGGAAGAATCGCGATGTAAGAAGCTTGATTTTGATACATAAAGTAGTGGAGAATCTCTATTAAGTGGAATAAATCTCATAGGAGTTAGGATGAAGAAGCTATCCCACTTTCAAATCAGGTGATCCCAGTTTTCCTGTTTGGGAATATGACAA
The DNA here is from genome assembly GCF_020379485.1 of Brassica napus. Taxonomy (NCBI): domain Eukaryota; kingdom Viridiplantae; phylum Streptophyta; class Magnoliopsida; order Brassicales; family Brassicaceae; genus Brassica; species Brassica napus. Next base: position 24,168 of record NW_026015482.1, on the reverse strand, counting down.
CTTCTTTGTCATTCTAAATCAAACCAGGAAGAATCGCGATGTAAGAAGAAGCTTGATTTTGATACATAAAGTAGTGGAGAATCATTAGGAAGTGGAATAAATCTCATAGGAGTTAGGATGAAGAACCTATCCCACTTTCAAATCAGGTGATCCCAGTTTTCCTGTTTGGGAATATGACAACTTCTTTGTCATTCTAATCAAAACAGGAAGAATCGCCATGTAAAAGCTTGATTTTGAAACATAAAGTAGTGGAGAATCATAGGAAGTGGAAATAAATCTCATAGGAGTTAGGATGAAGAAGTATCCCACTTTCAAATCAGGTGATCCAGTTTTCCTGTTGGGAATATGACAACTTCTTTGTCATTCTAATCAAACCAGAAAGAATCGCGATGTAAGAAGCTTGATTTTGATACATAAAGTAGTGGAGAATCATTAGGAAGTGGAATAAATCTCATAGGAGTTAGGATGAAGAAGCTATACACCCTTTCAAATCAGGTGATCCCAGTTTTCGTGTTTGGGAATATGACAACTTCTTTGTCATTCTAATCAAACCAGGATGAATCGCGATGTAAGAAGCTTGATTTGATACATAAAGTAGTGGAGAATCACTATTAAGTGGAAAAAATCTCATAGGAGTTAGGATGAAGAAGCTATCCCACTTTCAAATCAGGTGATCCCAGTTTTCCGTTTGAGAATATGACAACTTTCTTTCATTCTAATCAAAACAGGAAGAATCACCATGTAAAAAGCTTGATTTTGATACATAAAGTAGTGGAGAATCATTAGGAAGTGGAATAAATCTCATAGGAGTTAGGATGAAGAAAGCTATCCCACTTTCAAATCAGGTGATCCCAGTTTTCCTGTTTGGGAATATGACAACTTCTTGTCATTCTAATCAAACCAGAAAGAATCGCGATGTAAGAAGCTGATTTTGATACATAAAGTAGTGGGAGAATCATTATGAGGTGGAATAAACTCTCATAGGAATTAGGATGAAGAAGCTATCACACTTTCAAATCAGGTGATCCCAGTTTTCCTGTTTGGAATATGACAACTTCTTTGTCATTCTAATCAAACCAGGATGAATCGCGATGTAAGAAGCTTGATTTTGATACATAAAGTAGTGGAGAATCATTATAAGTGGAAAAAATCTCATAGGAGTTAGGATGAAGAAGCTATCCCACTTTCAAATCAGGTGATCCCAGTTTCCCGTTTGAGAATATGACACCTCTCTTTTCATTCTAATCAAACAGGAAGAATCACCATGTAAAAAGCTTGATTTTGATATCATAAAGTAGTGGAGAATCATTAGGAAGTGGAATAAATCTCATAGGAGTTAGGATGAAGAAGCTATCCCACTTTCAAATCAGGTGATCCCAGTTTTCCTGTTTGGGAATATGACAACTTCTTTTGTCATTCTAATCAAACCAGGAAGAATCGAATGTAAGAATCTTGATTTTGATACATAAGTAGTGGAGAATCACTATTAAGTGGAAAAAATCTCATAGGAGTTAGGATGAAGAAGCTATCCCACTTTCAAATCAGGTGATCCCAGTTTTCCTGTTTGAGAATATGACAACTTCTTTGTCATTCTAATCAAAACAGGAAGAATCGCCATGTAAAAGAATGATTTTGATACATAAAGTAGTGGAGAATCATTAGGAAGTGGAATAAATTTCATAGGAGTTAGGATGAAGAAGCGATCCCACTTTCAAATCAGGTGATCCCAGTTTTCCTGTTTGGGAATATGACAACTTCTTTGTCATTCTAATCAACCAGGAAGAATCGCGATGTAAGAAGCTTGATTTTGATACATAAAGTAGGGAAATCACTATTAAGTGGAAGGAAAAAATCTCTCAGGAGTTAGGATGAAGAAGCTATCCCACTTTCAAATCAGGTGATCCCAGTTTTCCTTTTTGGAGAATATGAAACTTCTTTGTCATTCTAATCAAAACAGGAAGAATCGCCATGTAAAAAGCTTGATTTTGATACATAAAGTAGTGGAGAATCATTAGGAAGTGGAAACAATCTCATAGGAGTTAGGATGAAGAAGCTATCCCACTTTCAAATCAGGTGATCCCATTTTCCTGTTTGAGAATATGACAACTTCTTTGTCATTCTAATCAAACAGGAAGAATCGCCATGTAAAAAGATTGATTTGATACATAAAGTAGTGGAGAATCATAGGAAGTGGAATAAATTTCATAGGAGTTAGGATGAAGAAGCGATCCCACTTTCAAATCAGGTGATCCCAGTTTCCTGTTTGGGAATATGACAACTTCTTTGTCATTCTAATCAAACCAGGAAGAATCGCGATGTAAGAAGCTTGATGATACATAAAGTAGTGGAGAAACCATTAGGAAGTGGAATAAATCTCATAGGAATTAGGATGAAGAAGCTATCACACTTTCAAATCAGGTGATCCCAGTTTCCTGTTTGGGAATATGACAACTTCTTTGTCATTCTAATCAAACAGGAAGAATCGCCATGTAAAAAGCTTGATTTTGATACATAAAGTAGTGGAGAATCATTAGGAAGTGGAATAAATCTTATAGGAGTTAGGATGAAGAAGCTATCCCACTTTCAAATCAGGTGATCCCAGTTTTCCTGTTTGGGAATATGACAACTTCTTTGTCATTCTAATCAAACCAGGAAGAATCGCGATTGTAAGAAGCTTGATTTTGATACATAAAGTAGTGGAGAATCATTAGGAAGTGGAATAAATCTCATAGGAGTTAGGATGAAGAACCTATCCCACTTTCAAATCAGGTGATCCAGTTTTCCTGTTTGGAGAATATGACAACTTCTTTGTCATTCTAATCAAAACAGGAGAATCGCCATGTAAAACGCTTGATTTTGAAACATAAAGTAGTGGAGATCATTAGGAAGTGGAATAAATCTCATAGGAGTTAGGATGAAGAAGCTATCCACTTTCAAATCAGGTGATCCCATTTTACTGTTTGGGAATATGACAACTTCTTTGTCATTCTAATCAAACCAGGATGAATCGCTATGTAAGAAGCTTGATTTTGATACATAAAGTAGTCGATAATCACCAAGAAGTTTATTAATCTCATAGGAGTTAGGATGAAGAACCATCCCACTTTCAAATCAGGTGATCTCAGTTTTCCTGTTTGGGATATGACAACTTCTTTGTCATCCTAATCAAAACAGGAAGAATCGCGATGTAAGAAGCTTGATTTTGATACATAAAGTAGTGGAGAATCTCTATTAAGTGGAAAAAATCTCATAGGAGTTAGGATGAAGAAGCTATCCCACTTTCAAATCAGGTGATTCCAGTTTTCCTGTTTGGGAATATGACAACTTCTTTGTCATTCAAATCAAACCAGGAATAATCGCGATGTAAGAAGCTTGATTTTGATACATAAAGTAGTGGAGAACCATTAGGAAGTGGAATAAATCTCATAGGAATTAGGATGAAGAAGCTATCACACTTTCAAATCAGGTGATCCCAGTTTTTCTGTTTGGGAATATGTCAACTTCTTTGTCATTCTAATCAAACCAGGAAGAATCGCGATGTAAGAAGCTTGATTTTGATACATAAAGTAGTGGAGAATCATTAGGAAGTGGAATAAATCTCATAGGAATTAGGATGAAGAAGCTATCACACTTTCAAATCAGATGATCCCAGTTTTCCTGTTTGGGAATATGACAACTTCTTTGTCATTCTAATCAAACCAGGAAGAATCGCGATGTAAGAAGCTTGATTTTGATACATAAGTAGTGGAGAATCATATAAGTGGAAAAAATCATAGGGGTTAGGATGAAGAAGCTATCCCACTTTCAAATCAGGTGATCCCAGTTTTCCCGTTTGAGAATATGACAACTTCTTTTTCATTCTAATCAAAACAGGAAGAATCGCCATGTAAAAAGCTTGATTTTGATACATAAAGTAGTGGAGAATCATTTGGAAGTGGAATAAATCTCATAGGAGTTAGGATGAAGAAGCTATCCCACTTTCAAATCAGGTGATCCCAGTTTTCCTGTTTGAGAATACGACAACTTCTTTGTCATTCTAATCAAACCAGGAAGAATCGCGATGTAAGAAGCTTGATTTTGATACATAAGTAGTGGAGAATCATTTGGAAGTGGAATAAATCTCATAGGAGTTAGGATGAGAAGCTATCCCACTTTCAAATCAGGTGATCCCAGTTTTTCCCGTTGAGAATATGACAACTTCTTTGTCATTCTAATCAAACCAGGAAGAATCGCGATGTAAGAAGCTTGATTTTGATACATAAAGTAGTGGAGAATCATTAGGAAGTGGAATAAATCTTATAGGAGTTAGGATGAAGAAGCTATCCCACTTTCAAATCAGGTGATCCCAGTTTTCCTTGGGAATATGACAACTTCTTTGTCATTCTAATCAAACCAGGAAGAATCGCGATGTAAGAAGCTTGATTTTGATACATAAAGTAGTGGAGAATCATTAGGAAGTGGAATAAATCTCATAGGAGTTAGGATGAAGAACCTATCCCACTTTCAAATCAGGTGATCCCAGTTTCCTGTTTGAGAATATGACAACTTCTTTGTCATTCTAATCAAACAGGAAGAATCGCCATGTAAAAGCTTGATTTTGAAACATAAAGTAGTGGAGAATCATTAGGAAGTGGAATAAATCTCATCAGGAGTTAGGATGAAGAAGCTATCCCACTTTCAAATCAGGTGATCCCAGTTTTCCTGTTTGGGAATATGACAACTTCTTTGTCATTCTAATCAAACCAGAAAGAATCGCGATGTAAGAAGCTTGATTTGATACATAAAAGTAGTGGAGAATCATTATGAAGTGGAATAAATCTCATAGGAATTAGGATGAAGAAGCTATCCACTTTCAAATCCAGGTGATCCCAGTTTCGTGTTTGAGAATATGACAACTTCTTTGTCATTCTAATCAAACCAGGATGAATCGCGATGTAAGAAGCTTGATTTTGATACATAAAGTAGTGGAGAATCACTATTAAGTGGAAAAAATCTCATAGGAGTTAGGATGAAGAAGCTATCCCACTTTCAATCAGGTGATGTGATCCAGTTTTCCGTTTGAGAATATGACAACTTCTTTTTCATTCTAATCAACAGAAGAATCACCATGTAAAAGCTTGATTTTGATACATAAAGTAGTGGATAATCATTAGGAAGTGGAATAAACTCATAGGAGTTAGGATGAAGAAGCTATCCCACTTTCAAATCAGGTGATCCCAGTTTTCCTGTTTGGGAATATGACAACTTCTTTGTCATTCTAATCAAACCAGAAAGAATCGCGATGTAAGAAGCTTGATTTTGATACATAAAGTAGTGGAGAATCATTATGAAGTGGAATAAATCTCATAGGAATTAGGATGAAGAAGCTATCACACTTTCAAATCAGGTGATCCCAGTTTTCGTGTTTGAGAATATGACAACTTCTTTGTCATTCTAATCAAACCAGGATGAATCGCGATGTAAGAAGCTGATTTTTGATACATAAAGTAGTGGGAATCACTATTAAGTGAAAATAATCTCATAGGAGTTAGGATTGAAGAAGCTATCCCACTTTCAAATCACGTGAACCCAGTTTTCCCGTTTGAGAATATGACAACTTCTTTTTCATTCTAATCAAACAGGAAGAATCACCATGTAAAAAGCTTGATTTTTGATACATAAGTAGTGGAGAATATTAGGAAGTGGAATATATCTGATAGGAGTAGGATGAAGAAGCTATCCCACTTTCAAATCAGGTGATCCCAGTTTTCCTGTTTGGGAATATGACAACTTCTTTGTCATTCTAATCAAACCAGGAAGAATCGCAATGTAAGAATCTTGATTTGATACATAAAGTAGTGGAGAATCTCTATTAAGTGGAAAAAATCTCATAGGAGTTAGGATGAAGAAGCTATCCCACTTTCAAATCAGGTGATTCCCGTTTTCCTGTTGGGAATATGACAACTTCTTTGTCATTCAAATCAAACCAGGAATAATCGCGATGTAAGAAGCTTGATTTTGATACATAAAGTAGTGGAGAACCATTAGGAAGTGGAATAAATCTCATAGGATTAGGATGAAGAAGCTCTACACTTTCAAATCAGGTGATCCCAGTTTTCCTGTTTGGGAATATGTCAACTTCTTTGTCATTCTAATCAAACCAGGAAGAATCGCGATGTTAAGAACGCTTGATTTTGATACATAAAGTAGTGGAGAATCATTAGGAAGTGGAATAAATCTCATAGGAATTAGGATGAAGAACTATCACACTTTCAAATCAGATGATCCCAGTTTTCCTGTTTGGGAAATGACAACTTCTTTGTCATTCTAATCAAACCAGGATGAATCGCGATGTAAGAAGCTTGATTTTGATACTATAAGTAGTGGAGAATCACAGTAAGTGGATAAAATCTCATAGGAGTTAGGATGAAGAAGCTATCCCACTTTCAAATCAGGTGACATTCCAGTTTTCCTTGTTTGGGAATATGACAACTTCTTTGTCATCAAATCAAACCAGGATGAATCGCGATGTAAGAAGTGATTTTGATACATAAAGTAGTGGATAACACCAAGAAGTTTATTTAATCTCATAGGAGTTAGGATGAAGAACTATCCCACTTTCAAATCAGGTGATCTCAGTTTTCCTGTTTGGGAATATGACAACTTCTTTGTCATCCTAATCAAAACAGGAAAATCGTGATGTAAAAGCTTGATTTTGATACATAAAGTAGTGGAGAATCATTAGGATGTGGAATAAATGTAAGACCGATCCCGCGGACTAGGCCGCGGTCGATGCCTCACGTCGCTCAGTCCATACCCGGACCGAACCTCTAAAAATTTTGCCCTTTATTTAAAATATCGCCCATTGGCGAGGGCTATTCAGATCTTAGCTCAAGACTACCTTAGTCATTTCCCTAGCTTAGATCATTTCAACTTATGCACAGCGGAATAACATCTATCATCCATTGGACTAAACCAATCTAACACTTGTCTGGTCAGATCACCTCAGCTAACTGGTCAGTAAACACAACTTCCAACTAGCTCCAAGGTCGATCCTGAGCCTTGACCAAGTCATACAATCAGAGGTTCCATTCCCTAACCATTTATCTAAATCTATGCAACATTGCTAGATCATCCTTTGCCCCATCCACGGAGCTTGTTAGCTCATCGGCCCCAGCTACACTAGCTGAATGAACTCATAAAACCAGTGATCGAGCTGCGAGGTAGCCTTGCCCAGCTCCCGTCCACTCGTCCAACTCCTTATACCTGCATAAACTCTTCCCTTGGGTACTTAGTCATCAGCAAAACCATCCCCACAGACACAGTAACCATTGAGAAGTCTTCAACTTATATACCAAGTCCAGCTCATGACTACAATGCCCATCAGATCCGAGTCATCAACCAGCCACCCACATGACTCAGAACTGATGAGTCTTCATACTTCCTAATCAGTCATGGAACCATGTCCCCACTGAACCTGATTAGTGTTGCTCTTACCACCGGTGATCCTTTGATCAATCAGATCAGACACCTATCCATCATCCAAGGATCAGGTCGTCCATCCTTGCCCATGATCAGATCACACACGGCCTGTCTTACCAACACCAAGGTTAATAACCAGCAATTCCTTATGATCAATATCATAGTAACAATATGTTCCAGCACACAAACATATGATCAGATATTCTTAACACAAGGATCTGACCCAATATGCCCTCAGGTGCAATTTCGACCGCAAGAAAACCTGCTCCAAAAACATAGCCAATGCTTTGCACATAGCTTACAACCAAGGTTGATAACTGACATTCCTTATGATCAATATCATAAGTGACAAACATTTCACAATACACAAGCATATGATCCGACAACCTAACACAAGGATCTACTCACTGCATGGATGGTTCCATAACAAACCGATCATTTCCCATAAAACCCAAATCTGGCCGATTTCAAATGTGATCCAAAAACTAAATAAATTCATGTAAATTCATGATTTTGATACATAAAGTAGTGGAGAATCACTATTAAGTGGAAAAATCTCATAGGAGTTAGGATGAAGAAGCTATCCCACTTTCAAATCAGGTGATCCCAGTTTTCCCGTTGAGAATATGACAACTTCTTTTCATTCTAATCAAAACAGGAGAATCACCATGTAAAAAGCTTGATTTTGATAATAAAGTAGTGGAGAATCATTAGGAAGTGGAATAATCTCATAGAGTTAGGATGAAGAAGCTATCCCACTTTCAATCAGGTGATCCCAGTTCCTGTTTGGGAATATGACAACTTCTTTGTCATTCTAATCAAACAGAAAGAATCGCGATGTAAGAAGCTTGATTTTGATACATAAAGTAGTGGAGAATATTATGAAGTGGAATAAATCTCATAGGAATAGGATGAAGAAGCATCACACTTTCAAATCAGGTGATCCCAGTTTCGTGTTGAGATGACAACTTCTTTGTCATTCTAATCAAACCAGGATGAATCGCGATGTAGAAGCTTGATTTTGATACATAAAGTAGTGGAGAATCACTATTAAGTGGAAAAAATCTCATAGGAGTTAGGATGAAGAAGCTATCCCACTTTCAAATCACGTGAACCCAGTTTTCCCGTTTGAGAATATGACAACTTCTTTTTCATTCTAATCAAAACAGGAAGAATCACCATGTAAAAAGCTTGATTTTGATACATAAAGTAGTGGAGAATCATTAGGAAGTGGAATATATCTGATAGGAGTTAGGATGAAGAAGCTATCCCACTTTCAAATCAGGTGATCCCAGTTTTCCTGTTTGGGAATATGACAACTTCTTTGTCATTCTATCAAACCAGGAAGAATCGCAATGTAAGAATCTTGATTTTGATACATAAAGTAGTGGAGAATCTCTATTAAGTGGAAAAAATCTCATAGGAGTTAGGATGAAGAAGCTATCCCACTTTCAAATCAGGTGATTCCAGTTTTCCTGTTTGGGAATATGACAACTTCTTTGTCATTCAAATCAAACCAGGATAATCGCGATGTAAGAAGCTTGATTTTGATACATAAAGTAGTGGAGAACCATTAGGAAGTGGAATAAATCTCATAGGAATTAGGATGAAGAAGCTATCACACTTTCAAATCAGGTGATCCCAGTTTTCCTGTTTGGGAATATGTCAACTTCTTTGTCATTCTAATCAAACCAGGAAGAATCGCGATGTAAGAAGCTTGATTTTGATACATAAAGTAGTGGAGAATCATTAGGAAGTGGAATAAATCTCATAGGAGTTAGGATGAAGAAGCTATCACACTTTCAAATCAGATGATCCCAGTTTTCCTGTTTGGGAATATGACAACTTCTTTGTCATTCTAATCAAACCAGGAAGAATCGCGATGTAAGAAGCTTGATTTTGATACATAAAGTAGTGGAGAATCACTATTAAGTGGAAAAAAATCTCATAGGGTTAGGATGAAGAAGCTATCCCACTTTCAAATCAGGTGATCCCAGTTTTCCCGTTTGAGAATATGACAACTTCTTTTTCATTCTAATCAAAACAGGAAGAATCGCCATGTAAAAAGCTTGATTTTGATACATAAAGTAGTGGAGAATCATTTGGAAGTGGAATAAATCTCATAGGAGTTAGGATGAAGAAGCTATCCCACTTTCAAATCAGGTGATCCCAGTTTTCCCGTTTGAGAATATGACAACTTCTTTGTCATTCTAATCAAACCAGGAAGAATCGCGATGTAAGAAGCTTGATTTTGATACATAAAGTAGTGGAGAATCATTTGGAAGTGGAATAAATCTCATAGGAGTTAGGATGAAGAAGCTATCCCACTTTCAAATCAGGTGATCCCAGTTTTCCCGTTTGAGAATATGACAACTTCTTTGTCATTCTAATCAAACCAGGAAGAATCGCGATGTAAGAAGCTTGATTTTGATACATAAAGTAGTGGAGAATCATTAGGAAGTGGAATAAATCTTATAGGAGTTAGGATGAAGAAGCTATCCCACTTTCAAATCAGGTGATCCCAGTTTTTCCTGTTTGGGAATATGACAACTTCTTTGTCATTCTAATCAAACCAGGAAGAATCGCGATGTAAGAAGCTTGATTTTGATACATAAAGTAGTGGAGAATCATTAGGAAGTGGAATAAATCTCATAGGAGTTAGGATGAAGAACCTATCCCACTTTCAAATCAGGTGATCCCAGTTTTCCTGTTTGAGAATATGACAACTTCTTTGTCATTCTAATCAAAACAGGAAGAATCGCCATGTAAAAAGCTTGATTTTGATACATAAAGTAGTGGAGAATCATTAGGAAGTGGAATAAATCTCATAGGAGTTAGGATGAAGAAGCTATCCCACTTTCAAATCAGGTGATCCCAGTTTTCCTGTTTGGGAATATGACAACTTCTTTGTCATTCTAATCAAACCAGAAAGAATCGCGATGTAAGAAGCTTGATTTTGATACATAAAGTAGTGGAGAATCATTATGAAGTGGAATAAATCTCATAGGAATTAGGATGAAGAAGCTATCCCACTTTCAAATCAGGTGATCCCAGTTTTCCCGTTTGAGAATATGACAACTTCTTTTTCATTCTAATCAAAACAGGAAGAATCACCATGTAAAAAGCTTGATTTTGATACATAAAGTAGTGGAGAATCATTAGGAAGTGGAATAAATCTCATAGGAGTTAGGATGAAGAAGCTATCCCACTTTCAAATCAGGTGATCCCAGTTTTCCTGTTTGGGAATATGACAACTTCTTTGTCATTCTAATCAAACCAGAAAGAATCGCGATGTAAGAAGCTTGATTTTGATACATAAAGTAGTGGAGAATCATTATGAAGTGGAATAAATCTCATAGGAATTAGGATGAAGAAGCTATCACACTTTCAAATCAGGTGATCCCAGTTTTCGTGTTTGAGAATATGACAACTTCTTTGTCATTCTAATCAAACCAGGATGAATCGCGATGTAAGAAGCTTGATTTTGATACATAAAGTAGTGGAGAATCACTATTAAGTGGAAAAAATCTCATAGGAGTTAGGATGAAGAAGCTATCCCACTTTCAAATCAGGTGATCCCAGTTTTCCCGTTTGAGAATATGACAACTTCTTTTTCATTCTAATCAAAACAGGAAGAATCACCATGTAAAAAGCTTGATTTTGATACATAAAGTAGTGGAGAATCATTAGGAAGTGGAATAAATCTGATAGGAGTTAGGATGAAGAAGCTATCCCACTTTCAAATCAGGTGATCCCAGTTTTCCTGTTTGGGAATATGACAACTTCTTTGTCATTCTAATCAAACCAGGAAGAATCGCAATGTAAGAATCTTGATTTTGATACATAAAGTAGTGGAGAATCTCTATTAAGTGGAAAAAAATCTCATAGGAGTTAGGATGAAGAAGCTATCCCACTTTCAAATCAGGTGATCCCAGTTTTCCTGTTTGAGAATATGACAACTTCTTTGTCATTCTAATCAAAACAGGAAGAATCGCCATGTAAAAAGATTGATTTTGATACATAAAGTAGTGGAGAATCATTAGGAAGTGGAATAAATTTCATAGGAGTTAGGATGAAGAAGCGATCCCACTTTCAAATCAGGTGATCCCAGTTTTCCTGTTTGGGAATATGACAACTTCTTTGTCATTCTAATCAAACCAGGAAGAATCGCGATGTAAGAAGCTTGATTTGATACATAAAGTAGTGGAGAACCATTAGGAAGTGGAATAAATCTCATAGGAATTAGGATGAAGAAGCTATCACACTTTCAAATCAGGTGATCCCAGTTTTCCTGTTTGGGAATATGACAACTTCTTTGTCATTCTAATCAAACCAGGAAGAATCGCAATGTAAGAATCTTGATTTTGATACATAAAGTAGTGGAGAATCTCTATTAAGTGGAAAAAATCTCATAGGAGTTAGGATGAAGAAGCTATCCCACTTTCAAATCAGGTGATCCCAGTTTTCCTGTTTGAGAATATGACAACTTCTTTGTCATTCTAATCAAAACAGGAAGAATCGCCATGTAAAAAGCTTGATTTTCATACATAAAGTAGTGGAGAATCATTAGGAAGTGGAATAAATTTCGTAGGAGTTAGGATGAAGAAGCTATCCCACTTTCAAATCAGGTGATCCCAGTTTTCCTGTTTGGGAATATGACAACTTCTTTGTCATTCTAATCAAACCAGGAAGAATCGCGATGTAAGAAGCTTGATTTTGATACATAAAGTAGTGGAGAACCATTAGGAAGTGGAATAAATCTCATAGGAATTAGGATGAAGAAGCTATCACACTTTCAAATCAGGTGATCCCAGTTTTCCTGTTTGGGAATATGACAACTTCTTTGTCATTCTAATCAAACCAGGATGAATCGCGATGTAAGAAGCTTGATTTTGATACATAAAGTAGTGGAGAATCACTAGTAAGTGGAAAAAATCTCATAGGAGTTAGGATGAAGAAGCTATCCCACTTTCAAATCAGGTGATTCCAGTTTTCCTGTTTGGGAATATGACAACTTCTTTGTCATTCAAATCAAACCAGGATGAATCGCGATGTAAGAAGCTTGATTTTGATACATAAAGTAGTGGATAATCACCAAGAAGTTTATTTAATCTCATAGGAGTTAGGATGAAGAACCTATCCCACTTTCAAATCAGGTGATCTCAGTTTTCCTGTTTGGGAATATGACAACTTCTTTGTCATCCTAATCAAAACAGGAAGAATCGCGATGTAAGAAGCTTGATTTTGATACATAAAGTAGTGGAGAATCATTAGGATGTGGAATAAATGTAAGACCCGATCCCGGCGGACTAGGCCGCGGTCGATGCCTCACGTCGCTCAGTCCATACCCGGACCGAACCTCTAAAAATTTTGCCCTTTATTTAAAATATCGCCCATTGGCGAGGGCTAATTCAGATCTTAGCTCAAGACTACCTTAGTCATTCCCTAGCTTAGATCATTTCAACTTATGCACAGCGGAATAACATCTATCATCCATTGGACTAAATCCAATCTAACACTTGTCTGGTCAGATCACCTCAGCTACTGGTCAGTAAACACAACTTCCAACTAGCTCCAAGGTCGATCCTGAGCCTTGACCAAGTCATACAATCAGAGGTTCCATTCCCCTAACCATTCTATCTAAATCTATGCAACATTGCTAGATCATACCTTTGCCACATCCACGGAGCTTGTTAGCTCATCGGCCCAGCTACACTAGCTGAATGAACTCATAAACCAGCTGATCGAGCTGCGAGGTAGCCTTGCCCAGCTCCCCGTCCACTCGTCCAACTCCCTTATACCTGCATAAACTCTTCCCTTGGGTACTTAGTCATTCAGCCAACCATCCCCACAGACATAAGTAACCCTTGAGAAGTCTTCAACTTATGATACCAAGTCCAGCTCATGGACTAACAATGCCCATCAGATCCTGAGTCAATCAACCAGCCACCCCACATGACTCAGAACTGATGAGTCTTCATACTTCCTAATCAGTCATGGAACCATGTCCCACTGAACCTGATTAGTGTTGCTCTTACCACCGGTGCATCCTTTGATCAATCAGATCAGACACCTATCCATCATCCAAGGATCAGGTCGTCCATCCTTGCCCATGATCAGATCACACACGGCCTGTCTTACCAACACCAAGGTTAATAACCAGCAATTCCTTATGATCAATATCATAAGTAACAATATGTTCCAGCACACAAACATATGATCAGATATCTTAACACAAGGATCTGACCCCAATATGCCCTCAGGTGCAATTTCGACCGCAAGCAAACCTGCTCCAAAAACATAGCCAATGCTTTGCACATAGCTTACCAACCCAAGGTTGATAACTGACATTCCTTATGATCAATAATCATAAGTGACAAACATTTCACAATACACAAGCATATGATCCGACAACCTAACACAAGGATCTATCACTGCATGGATGGTTCCATAACAAACCGATCATTTTCCCATTAAACCCAAATCTGGCCGATTTCAAATGTGATCCAAAAACTAAATAAAATTCATGTAAATTCATGATAATTCCCAACTAAGAGAATGCCATAATCAGAATTTGCAGAACCGGCCTCGATCCTAGAGATCTCGGCCACGAACAGCCAAACCGGCCACACTGACCATCTCTAAATCAATTCGATAAAACCCAATAAAACTCATGATAATTCATTATAAATACCCACTAAGAAGAATCAATCATCAGATCCCCTCAAGTCCTTCAGGAACTATGAGATCCGATCATACCTTCCAAACCAAGGCCATGGAGGATTTCTCCTAACCGGCCAAGGCCATGGTTTAGTGTCATCAAGTCTGATCCAACAGACTACACCATAATCATTCAATATATATATATTCCTCAAGGACGTGCCATACTTGGCCATAATCAATTCCTCAGTCAACAGAATTTGAATTCAAAAGGTAATCATAAAACCGGTTACCTTATACATGATCTGATTAGATCATGTGCCTTCCCTTATCATGGACGGCCATGCTCCTCCAGGGCACGCCTCCATCATTGTCCTATCACATACCTCCAGTATTGATAAGATCTATTCAAGGGTCGCACCAACTTCCCATCCATGGAACTTCCATGAAACCAGTTTCTACACTGCATCCGCCTTCAAGGCTGTCTTGGCCTGTAAGAGTGGAGTATGGCCTTCTCCCTTCTCTCCTGGTTAAATGCGTGTGTTCCCAAGACACAGAGGAAGCCCAGGAGGATGTGATCATCCATGATCAAACATCCTCACAGGGTCGTCCATCACTTCCCCCTTCAGTGCCCATGAAACTGCCTTTCTACACACATCTGCCCTTAAGGCTGTTCATGCCATTGAGAGTGGAGTCCGGCCTTCTCCCTTCCCTCCTGACCATTTGAGTGTGTTCCCAGGGCACAGAGGAAGCCTATGACATGATCATCCATGATCAATCACCATCAAAGGGTCGTTCTCAACTCCCCTTGTGATTGCCCACAAAACTGCCTCTTTGCTGCCTTCACACCACTCTTGATCTTGGATGGAGCAATCCGACTCTCTCTCTCTTTTTCTCTGGTTTTCTTTGTGTTTAAGGGTGTAGAAGGAAGCCCCTGGTGTGCCTGCAAAGGCACGGACTTGCCTGCCTTTTATAGAAGAAGGGGTGGTTACTTTTTGGTGGTTACTTTTTGGTGGTTATTTTTTTCGGTTTCAATCCTGGCCATTGATTTAAATCAATGGTCCAGATCACACCCTTTCGCCTCTGGCAGTTACCACACGCCCTGGAACTGCCAATCCACTCCTGGACAAGGCCAAACAAGGCCCAGACTGATTGCCCACGCCCCTGGCTCAATCCCAAGAGCCCACCAGCCCATCGGCACACACACGGGTCACCCACATGGCCCGGCCACTGTCCAGACCCGGCCCAACTGCCCATGACTTGAACACTCAGTCCAGCTGAGTTGAGCTGATCCCCAGCTGTACCAGCTGAGTGAGCTAGTCCATCTAGCTCAGGGAGCTGACACACTCTTCAGTGAGCTACACTAAGCTGCACTACACTTCACCTAGCTGGTCGAGCTTGCTTACTGCATCGCCCAGCTGTTTAATCTCTCATCTGAATCAATTAATGGAGTTTTGAGAGATTACAAGCTATAAAGAAAGCCGAGCTGACGACTGGACCTGGGAGACATCATAGCAGAGGTCACGACAGAAAGTGAGCTAACACCTTAAGAGACTCGGTCAAGAGGAGCCTAAAGCGAGCTCCGTAATTGAAGCCAAATATCTAGGAGAACAGTTGAAGGGTTGCCAACGAAACCTAGACTATATAAAGATGGAGAAGATAAAAGACAAAGGGGCTCTTTTTTTTCATGGATGAACTTTTGTACTAGATTAAAAGCATTACGTATTCTTTGATCATCACAAGATACATTCCTTTGTATTCATCATCTTTCAACTCATCAATAAAATCATATTCATTCTTCAAGTTTATTTACGGGATTCAGCCCACGATTCTCATTCATCTCTCTTGACCTAACCTAAATCTAAGAAGTGAAACCTTGTCTCTCACAGGTGTTACCATTCTCCTTGAATATCTTAATGAGGGCATCAAGATCAGCTCTCCTTAGATACTCCTGATCATTGTTTCCACGGTAACTAGGTGCTCCGGTGTAGGCTACAAGAGACTTCCCATCACCTGCTTCACGTCCATCCATCTCCTTTCCTTTGCTTGTACCAGCTCCACTTGTCACATCCGAGACATTAGCCCTTGCCTCACGGTCTTTCATGAACTTGGCCGGCTTGAGATGTGGATGAAGTATCCAGCATTGACTCTTCTTGTGGCCATGCTTCTTGCAGTGATCACAGCTCCCATTGAACCTCCTCTCCTCATACTTCCCATGCGCAGCCTTGTTTGCTTGAGGAGCTTCACTCCCTTCCTCTTGAGTTGCTCGGTTCACAAGTGACATCTCTCCTTTCTTTCCAAACAACTCAATAGAACCTTGTTCCTTCTGAATCCTTGCGCACACCTCTTCAAGATCAGGTAGAGTATCTTCCCTCAGCAGGTGTTGAATGAGACCGTTGTAGGCTGGATTCATCGTGAGGAGCAACCCAAAGACCTTGTCTTGCTCTCTCCTCTTGTTGAGCTCATCAGCATCCGTTGTGCTTGGCCTAAGCATCTCCATTTCGGACCAGAGAGTTCTGAACCTTCCTAGATGCTTGGTAAACTCCATGTCTTCTTGTACAAGGTTGTTAATGGCTTGCTTCACCTCAAACACTCTGCTTAGGTTTGAAGTATTGCCATACACCTTCTTCAATGTATCCCACAGCTCTTTAGCAGACTCACAGTAGCTGTACGCATCTAGAATAGCTGGCTCAAGGGACGCATAAAGCACAGACATCACCAACATGTCCTCTTGATGCCACTTCTCTTCTGCCTTGCTTGCGGCTTCATCTTCACCCTCTCCTTGAGTGATGAGCTTTGGAGCTTCTCCTGGTGTAATGTGCTTCCAAAGCCCCTTGCTTCCCACCGTGGTTCTCACCATCCGAGACCAAACCAAGTAGTTGTTTCCCTTGAAACAAACCGCCACCTTCATGTTCATGTTCATCCCACTCTCCATGTTGAATGCTGAACTCTTTAGACTTTGCTACCTTTATCTTGAGCTGAACGACTTGTATGAACCTTCACAGCCTCAGTCTTCAACTCTCACCACTTCAATAACACACCAGAACTAGACTTGAACTCGGACAGTACCCAGAAACTCTCAAGAACACAAGAACACACACAAACCCTTCAAAGCTTCAATCTTGAACCTTCAAAGAATCCACAACGAACTCAGATTCTAACTAACCTGGCTCTGATACCATAACACTTTTAGTGTTGTTTAGAGTAATCTGAGTGTTTAGAGAAGAATAGAATCGATTTAGAGAAGATTAGAGTATGAAATGAGATTATGAGTCTAATATGTAACCATTGAGATTAAAGACTAAGAGAAAGACTCAAACTGCTTGGTTTTTATTAATGAGTGAGGTTACATATTTATAAGAGAGACACAGGGTTTACAAGAAGGGAAATGGGCACTATTGAACCGTTGTGGAGTCAAGGGGCGGCCTTTTGAATGATTGGTCAGGATGGCTCACATGCTTCAGCCCTTTACAGCCTGTTCCAGCCTGGCACGCTCTTGCCTTATCCTCTCAACGGTCTGATCCAACTCCCTAAGCTACCCAAGTCACTCCTCCTTAGTTACCGTCTCACTTGGATAGGGTATGGTAAGTTTTGGTTGAGATTTGGATGGTACGGCTTGTACGGCCTTGTACGGCCTTGTACGGCCAGCCGTACCATACTCTCCCAAACTTCCCTAAGTACTTCATCTCCTCTTCTCTTCAACTCCTTATCTCTTCATATCCATATACTCAGCTCATCTCAACATCTTAATCTCTCAAATCTACTCTAATCTCTTCTCTATTCTTATCTAAACTCAGATTATCTTTTACATTACTCAAATCTCACATGGTATCAGAGCCAGGTTGATTTCAATCTAAGTTCTTGGCGTTTTTCTCTTGAAGATTCAAACTTGAAACTTTGGGAGATCAAGTGAGAGTGGTGTGAGTGTTCTTGGAAGAAGCTGCATCCCGGGAGCTACATCTTCATTCCGGAAGTCTTATCTAGCTTTTTGAGGGTTTTTTGAAGAGTAAAGACAAGGCACAGAAGGGTTTGAGCTGGTGTTGTAGTTCTGAGTCTCAAGATCAAGTCTTTTACAAGTTATTGAAGTGAAACTGTTGAAGATGGAGAGTGGTTCCAAGATGAAGGTTGCTGTGACTTTCAAGGGAAGTAACTACCTAGTATGGTCTAGGATGGTGAAGACTGCTGTGGGAAGTAAGGGTTTATGGAAGCACATCACATCTGGTGAGGCTCCAAAGCTCATTACTCAAGGAGGAGACAAGGAGAGTGTCTCGGAAGCTGAAGCTGAGAAGTGGCAACAAGAGGACATGATGGTGATGTCTGCTCTTCATAGCTCATTGGAGCCAGCCATTCTAGACGCTTACAGCTATTGTGAGACAGCCAAGGAGCTGTGGGAAACATTGAAGAAGGTGTATGGAAACACCTCTAACCTCAGCCGGGTCTTTGAAGTGAAGAAAGCTTTGAATGATCTAACTCAGGAGGACATGGAGTTCACTAAGCATTTGGGGAGGTTCCGGACACTCTGGTCAAAGCTGGAGATGCTGAGGCCGAGCACAACTGATCCAGAGCTGCTAAATGAAAGGAGAGAACAAGATAAGGTCTTTGGGTTGTTGCTTACATTGAATCCAAGCTACAGTGGGTTGATTCAGCATATGTTGAGGTCTGAGAAGCTTCCGGAGCTGGAGGATGCGTGTGCTCAGATACAAAAGGAGCAAGGCTCCATTGGCTTGTTTGGTGGTAAAGGAGACTTGTCTCTAGCCAATGCTGCTCGAACTGATCATGAGGAGATACCACAAGCCAACAGAGCAGCACACGGCAAGTATGAGGATAGGAAGTTCAATGGCAATTGTGATCACTGCAAGAAGCATGGACACAAGAAGAGCCAATGCTGGATACTACATCCTCATCTGAAGCCGGCGAAGTTCATGAAGGAAGGGAGGCAGGCAAGAGCTCATGCTTCTGAGGGAACAAGTGGAGCCGGATCATCTAGCCGTGGAGCTGAAGGAGAGGGGCGTGAGGGTGATGGCAAGGCACTGGTGACATACTCAGGAGCTCCTAACATCCGTGGCAATGATCAAGACTTCATCAGGAGATCTGAGATGGATGCTCTCATCAAAATGCTCAAGGAGAATGGTAACACTCATGGGTACTCCTTTGGTGCATCCATGATAGCTAAGACTATAGAAACATCTCCTTGTGTTGCTGATATTGCTAGGATGGATAGAGTTAAAATCAATGAACATGCTAGACATGAGTACACCTTTGCTAGAAATGCTAGGATGAATCATGAACTAAATGCATTTAGATCAACTTTGAACCTTTGTCATAATGCTAGCAGTATAAACTAAGCCATTAATTGTTGATTCTGGTGCATCTCATCACATGATTAGTGATACAAATCTGATTAGGATACAGAACCAACTAGTGGGACATGTATGATTGCAAATGGGGACAAGATTCCTATTAGAGGAATAGGAAATTTGAAATTGTTTGATAAAAACACTAAGCTTTCTACATGCCTGAATTTACATCTAACTTGCTATCTGTTAAGAATACCCAACTGATTTGAATTGCAATGTTATATTCAGTCTAATGATGTAAAGTTCAGGATATGAGAGCAGCCACTTGATTGGAAAAGGAATCACAAAAGGAGAGTTGTATTTGCTTGAAGAACTTGATCATGTTTCCAATTACAATGCTCGTTTACTACTGCTTCTAGTTTAAATAAAAATGCTTTGTGGCATGCTAGATTAGGACATCCTCATGGTAGAGCTTTAAACTTGATGTTACCAGGTGTTTTATTTGAGAAAAGGATTGTGAAGCTTGCATTTTAGGCAAGCATTGTAAAACTGTGTTTCCAAACTCTACTAGTGTTTATGATAAGTGCTTTGATCTTATTCATTCTGATGTGTGGACTGCACCTTGCATATCTAGAGACAATCATAAATACTTTGTCACATTTATTGATGAAAAATCCAAATACACCTGGTTAACTTAATACCCATCAAAAGATAGAGTGATAGATGCATTTAAGAACTTTCAAGCTCATGTGACTAACCATTTATAATGCCAGATTAAATTTTAGATCAGATAATGGAGGTGAGTACACAAGCTATGCGTTCAAGAGTCATCTAGAGCATCATGGGATCTTGCATCACAAACAAGCTGTCCTTATACTCCACAAACAGAATGGGGTAGCTGAGAGGAAGAACGACACTTGTGTTGAGAAGAAGACAAGAAGTGAAGAGATGAAGCTTTGAGGTTCAATAGAGTGTTGAGGCTGAGACAGTAACTTTAGAGTTTTACTGTGGTAACTTTATTTTAACCACAGTAACTACTTGGGAAGTTACCTGAAGTGATGAGAAGGAACTTGGTGAAGAGAGGAGTTGAAACTCGTCCAAGGAGGGTAAGGGATAAGGTTTCTCTTGGCTGGAAAGGATAAGTATCTTTACAGCAAGTGACACCTGTCCAAGCATGTGAAGCATCTCAGCCTAGTATTTCTATTGACTTCACATGCTTATAGGGTATAGATTGAATACACTGAACCTAGACATGATTGTAATCTCTTTATAGCTTGTAATCTCTCATCTGAATCAATTAATGGAGTTTTGAGTATTCTCTCTTGTTCTTTATTCTTAGTCTCTCTTAATCTCCAAATCATACAGTTGCATGGAGTCATCATATGGGTGGCTGGGGATGACAAAGATCATTTTATGTATCAAAATCAAGCTTCTTACATCGCGATTCATCCTAGTTTGATTTGAATGACAAAGAAGTTGTCATATTCCAAAACAGGAAAACTGGAATCACTGATTTGAAAGTGGGATAGCTTCTTCATCCTAACTCCTATGAGATTTATTCCACTTCCTAATGATTCTCCACTACTTTACGTATCAAAATCAAGCTTTTTTCATGGCGATTCTTCCCTTTTGATTAGAATGACAAAGAAGTTGTCATATTCCCAAACAGGAAAACTGGGATACCTGATTTGAAAGTAGGATAGCTTCTTCATCCTAACTCCTATGAGATTTTTTTCCACTTACTAGTGATTCTCCACAACTTTATCTATCAAAATCATGCTTCTTACATCGCGATTCTTCCTGGTTTGATTAGAATGACAAAGAAGTTGTCATATTCCCAAACAGGAAAACAGGGATCACCTGATTTGAAAGTGTGATAGCTTCTTCATCCTAATTCCTATGGATTTATTCCACTTCCTAATGATTCTCCACTACTTTATGTATCAAAATCAAGCTTCTTACATCGCGATTCTTCCTGGTTTGATTAGAATGACAAAGAAGTTGTCATATTCCCAAACAGGAAAAATGGGATCACCTGATTTAAAGGTGGGATAGGTTCTTCATCCTAACTCCTATGAGATTTAATAAACTTCTTGGTGATTATCCACTACTTTATGTACCAAAATCAAGCTTCTTAAATCGCGATTAATCCAGGTTTGATTTGAATGACAAAGAAGTTGTCATATTCCCAAACATGAAAACTGGAATCACCTGATTGGAAAGTGGGATAGCTACTTCATCCTAACTCCTATGAGATTTATTCCACTTGCTAATGATTCTCCACAACTTTATGTATCAAAATCAAGCTTCTTACATCGCGATTTATCCTGGTTTGATTAGAATGACAAAGAAGTTGTCATATTCCCAAACAGGAAAAACTGGGATCACCTGATTTGAAAGTGTGATAGCTTCTTCATCCTAATTCCTATGAGATTTATTCCACTTCCTAATGATTCTCCACTACTTTATGTATCAAAATCAAGCTTCTTACATCGCGATTCTTCCTGGGTGATTTAGAATGACAAAGAAGTTGTCATATTCCCAAACAGGAAAAATGGGATCACCTGATTTGAAGTGGGATAGGTTCTTTATCCTAACTCTATGAGATTTAATCAACTTCTGGTGATTATCCACTACTTTATGTATCAAAATCAAGCTTCTTACATCGCGATTCATCCTGGTTTGATTTGAATGACAAAGAAGTTGTCATATTCCCAAACAGAAAACTGGGATCACTGATTTGAAAGTGGGATAGCTTCTTCATCCTAACTCCTATGAGATTTTATCCACTTCCTAATGATTCTCCACTACTTTATGTATCAAAATCAAGCTTCTTACATCGCGATTCTCCTGGTTTGATTAGAATGACAAAGAAGTTGTCATATTCCCAAACAGGAAAAACTGGGATCACCTGATTTGAAAGTGTGATAGCTTCTTCATCCTAATTCTATGAGATTTATTCCACTTCCTAATGATTCTCCACTACTTTATGTATCAAAATCAAGCTTTTTACATGGCGATTCTTCCTGTTTGATTAGAATGACAAAGAAGTTGTCATATTCTCAAAACAGGAAAACTGGGATCACCTGATTTGAAAGTGGGATAGCTTCTTCATCCTAACTCCTATGAGATTTTTCCACTTACTAGTGATTCTCCACTACTTTATGTATCAAAATCAAGCTTCTTACATCGCGATTCTTCCTGGTTTGATTAGAATGACAAAGAAAGAAGTTGTCATATCCCAAACAGGAAAACTGGGATCACCTGATTTGAAAGTGGGATAGCTTCTTCATCCTAACTCCTATGAGATTTATTCCATTCCTAATGATTCTCCACTACTTTATGTATCAAAATCAAGCTTCTTACATCGCGATTCTTCCTGTTTTGATTAGAATGACAAGAAGTTGTCATATTCCCAAACAGGAAAACTGGGATCACCTGATTTGAAAGTGGGATGGGATAGCTTCTTCATCCTAACTCCTATGAGATTTTTTTCCACTTACTAAGTGATTTCTCACTACTTTATGTACAAATCAAGCTTCTTACATCGCGATTCTTCCTGGTTTGATTAGAATGACAAGAAGTTGTTCATATTCCCAAACAGGAAAACTGGGATCACCTGATTTGAAAGTGGGATAGGTTCTTCATCCTAACTCCTATGAGATTTAATAAATTCTTGGTGATTATCCACTACTTTATGTATCAAAACAAGCTTCTTACATCGCGATTCATCCTGGTTTGATTTGAATGACAAAGAAGTTGTCATATTCCCAAACAGGAAAACTGGGATCACCTGATTTGAAAGTGGGATAGCTTCCTTATCCTAACTCCTATGAGATTTATTCCACTTCCTAATGATTCTCCACTACTTTATGTATCAAAATCAAGCTTCTTACATCGCGATTCTTCCTGGTTTGATTAGAATGACAAAGAAGTTGTCATATTCCCAAACAAGGGAAAACTGGGATCACCTGATTTGAAAGTGGGATAGCTTCTTCATCCTAACTCCTATGAGATTTATTCCACTTCTAGTGATTCTCCACTACTTTATGTATCAAATCAAGCTTCTTACATCGCGATTCTTCCTGGTTTGATTAGAATGACAAAGAAGTTGTCATATTCCCAAACAGGAAAACGGGATCACCTGATTTGAAAGTGGGAAGCTTCTTGATTCTAACTCCTATGAGATTTAATTCCATTTGGTGATTTATCCACTACTTTATGTATCAAAATCAAGCTTCTTACATCGCGATTCATCCTAGTTTGATTTGAATGACAGAAAGAAGTTGTCATATTCCAAACAGGAAAACTGGATCACTGATTTGAAAGTAGGATAGCTTCTTCATCCTAAACTCCTATGAGATTTATCCCCTTCCTAAGATTCTCCAATACTTTAGTATCAAAAATCAAGCTTTACATGGCGATTCTTCCTGTTTTGATTAGAATGACAAAGAAGTTGTCATATTCCCAAACAGGAAAACTGGGATCACCTGATTTGAAAGTAGGATAGCTTCTTCACCTAACTCCTATGAGATTTTTTTCCACTTATAATGATTCTCCACTACTTTATGTATCAAAATCAAGCTTCTTACATCGCGATTCTTCCTGGTTTGATTAGAATGACAAAGAAGTTGTCATATCCCAAACAGGAAAACTGGGATCACCTGATTTAAGTTGATAGCTTCTTCATCCTAATTCCTATGAGATTTATTTCCACTCCTAATTGATTCTCCATCCTTATGTATCAAAA
>NW_026015481.1:0-44549 GCF_020379485.1 Brassica napus | reverse complement strand
TAGCTATCACACTTTCAAATCAGGTGATCCCAGTTTTCGTGTTTGAGGAAATCTGACAACTTCTGTCATTCTAATCAAACCATGATGACAATCGCGATGTAAGAAGCTTGATTTGATACATAAAGTAGTGGAGAATCACTATTTAAGTGGAAAAAAATCTCATAGGAGTTAGGATGAAGAAGCTATCCCACTTTCAAATCAGGTGATCCCAGTTTTCCCGTTTGAGAATATGACAACTTCTTTGTCATTCTAATCAAAACAGAGGAATCGCATGTAAAAAGCTTGATTTTGATACATAAAGTAGTGGGAATCATTAGGAAGTGGAATAAATCTCATAGGAGTTAGGATGAAGAAGCTATCCCACTTTCAAATCAGGTGATCCCAGTTTTCCTTTGGGAATATGACAACTTCTTTGTCATTCTATCAAACCAGGAATCGCGATGTAAGAAGCTTGATTTTGATACATAAAGTAGTGGAGAATCTCTATTAAGTGGAAAAAATCTCATAGGAGTTAGGATGAAGAAGCTATCCCACTTTCAAATCAGGTGATCCCAGTTTTCCTGTTTGGGAATATGACAACTTCTTTGTCCTTCTAATCAAACCAGGAAGAATCGCGATGTAAGAAGCTTGATTTTGATACATAAAGTAGTGGAGAATCATTAGGAAGTGGAATAAATCTCATAGAAGTTAGGATGAAGAAGCTATCCCACTTTCAAATCAGGTGATCCCAGTTTTCCTGTTTGGGAATATGACAACTTCTTTGTCATTCTAATCAAACCAGGAAGAATCGCGATGTAAGAAGCTTGATTTTGATACATAAAGTAGTGGAGAATCATTAGGAAGTGGAATAAATCTCATAGGAATTAGGATGAGAAGCTATCACACTTTCAAATCAGGTGATCCCAGTTTTCCTGTTTGGGAATATGACAACTTCTTTGTCATTCTAATCAAACCAGGAAGAATCGCGATGTAAGAAGCTTGATTTTGATACATAAAGTAGTGGAGAATCACTAGTAAGTGGAAAAAAATCTCATAGGAGTTAGGATGAAGAAGCTATCCCACTTTCAAATCAGGTGATCCCAGTTTTCCTGTTTGAGGAATTTGACAACTTCTTTGTCATTCTAATCAAACAGGAAGAATCGCATGTAAAAAGCTTGATTTTGATACATAAAGTAGTGGAGAATCATTTGAAGTGGAATAAATCTCATAGGAGTTAGGATGAAGAAGCTATCCCACTTTCAAATCAGGTGATCCCAGTTTTCCCGTTTGGGAATATGACAACTTCTTTGTCATTCTAATCAAACCAGGAAGAATCGCGATGTAAGAAGCTTGATTTTGATACATAAAGTAGTGGAGAATCATTTGGAAGTGGAATAAATCTCATAGGAGTTAGGATGAAGAAGCTATCCCACTTTCAAATCAGGTGATCCCAGTTTTCCCGTTTGGGAATATGACAACTTCTTGTCATTCTAATCAAACCAGGAAGAATCGCGATGTAAGAAGCTTGATTTTGATACATAAAGTAGTGGAGAATCATTAGGAAGTGGAATAAATCTCATAGGAGTTAGGA
Organism: Brassica napus; assembly: GCF_020379485.1. Taxonomy (NCBI): domain Eukaryota; kingdom Viridiplantae; phylum Streptophyta; class Magnoliopsida; order Brassicales; family Brassicaceae; genus Brassica; species Brassica napus. Next base: position 42,979 of record NW_026015481.1, on the reverse strand, counting down.
TGAAGAAGCTATCCCACTTTCAAATCAGGTGATCCCAGTTTTCCTGTTTGGGAATATGACAACTTCTTTGTCATTCTAATCAAACCAGGAAGAATCGCGATGTAAGAAGCTTGATTTTGATACATAAAGTAGTGGAGAATCATTAGGAAGTGGAATAAATCTCATAGGAGTTAGGATGAAGAAGCTATCCCACTTTCAAATCAGGTGATCCCAGTTTTCCTGTTTGGGAATATGACAACTTCTTTGTCATTCTAATCAAACAGGAAGAATCGCGATGTAAAAAGCTTGATTTTGAACATAAAGTAGTGGAGAATCATTAGGAGTGGAATAAATCTCATAGGAGTTAGGATGAAGAAGCTATCCCACTTTCAAATCAGGTGATCCCAGTTTTCCTGTTTGGGAATATGACAACTTCTTTGTCATTCTAATCAAACCAGGAAGAATCGCGATGTAAGAAGCTTGATTTGATACATAAAGTAGTGGAGAATCATTATGAAGTGGAATAAATCTCATAGGAATTAGGATGAAGAAGCTATCCCACTTTCAAATCAGGTGATCCCAGTTTTCCTGTTTGGGAATATGACAACTTCTTTGTCATTCTAATCAAAACAGGAAGAATCGCGATGTAAGAAGCTTGATTTTGATACATAAAGTAGTGGAGAATCATTAGGAAGTGGAATAAATCTCATAGGAGTTAGGATGAAGAAGCTATCCCACTTTCAAATCAGGTGATCCCAGTTTTCCTGTTTGGAATATGACAACTTCTTTGTCATTCTAATCAAACCAGGAAGAATCGCGATGTAAGAAGCTTGATTTTGATACATAAAGTAGTGGAGAATCATTAGGAAGTGAATAAATCTCATAGGAATTAGGATGAAGAAGCTATCACACTTTCAAATCAGGTGATCCCAGTTTTCCTGTTTGGGAATATGACAATTTTCTTGTCATCTAATCAAACCAGGATGAATCGCGATGTAAGAAGCTTGATTTTGATAATAAAGTAGTGGAGAATCACTAGGAAGTGGAAAAAATCTCATAGGAGTTAGGATGAAGAAGCTATCCCACTTTCAAATCAGGTGATCCCAGTTTTCCTGTTTGGGAATATGACAACTTCTTTTCATTCTAATCAAAACAGGAAGAATCGCGATGTAAAAAGCTTGATTTTGATACATAAAGTAGTGGAGAATCATTAGGAAGTGGAATAAATCTCATAGGAGTTAGGATGAAGAAGCTATCCCACTTTCAAATCAGGTGATCCCAGTTTTCCTGTTTGGGAATATGACAACTTCTTTGTCATTCTAATCAAACCAGGAAGAATCGCGATGTAAGAAGCTTGATTTTGATACATAAAGTAGTGGAGAATCTTAGGAAGTGGAAAAAATCTCATAGGAGTTAGGATGAAGAAGCTATCCCACTTTCAAATCAGGTGATCCCAGTTTTCCTGTTTGGGAATATGACAACTTCTTTGTCATTCTAATCAAAACAGGAAGAATCGCCATGTAAAAAGCTTGATTTTGATACATAAAGTAGTGGAGAATCATTAGGAAGTGGAATAAATCTCATAGGAGTTAGGATGAAGAAGCTATCCCACTTTCAAATCAGGTGATCCCAGTTTTCCTGTTTGGGAATATGACAACTTCTTTGTCATTCTAATCAAACCAGGAAGAATCGCGATGTAAGAAGCTTGATTTGATACATAAAGTAGTGGAGAACCATTAGGAAGTGGAATAAATCTCATAGGAATTAGGATGAAGAAGCTATCACACTTTCAAATCAGGTGATCCCAGTTTTCCTGTTTGGGAATATGACAACTTCTTTGTCATTCTAATCAAACCAGGAAGAATCGCGATGTAAGAAGCTTGATTTTGATACATAAAGTAGTGGAGAATCTCTATTAAGTGGAAAAAATCTCATAGGAGTTAGGATGAAGAAGCTATCCCACTTTCAAATCAGGTGATCCCAGTTTTCCTGTTTGGGAATATGACAACTTCTTGTCATTCTAATCAAACAGGAAGAATCGCCATGTAAAAAGCTTGATTTTGATACATAAAGTAGTGGAGAATCATTAGGAAGTGGAATAAATCTCATAGGAGTTAGGATGAAGAAGCTATCCCACTTTCAAATCAGGTGATCCCAGTTTTCCTGTTTGGGAATATGACAACTTCTTTGTCATTCTAATCAAACCAGGAAGAATCGCGATGTAAGAAGCTTGATTTGATACATAAAGTAGTGGAGAATCATTAGGAAGTGGAATAAATCTCATAGGAATTAGGATGAAGAAGCTATCACACTTTCAAATCAGGTGATCCCAGTTTTCCTGTTTGGGAATATGACAACTTCTTTGTCATTCTAATCAAACCAGGATGAATCGCGATGTAAGAAGCTTGATTTTGATACATAAAGTAGTGGAGAATCACTAGTAAGTGGAATAAATCTCATAGGAGTTAGGATGAAGAAGCTATCCCACTTTCAAATCAGGTGATTCCAGTTTTCCTGTTTGGGAGGGGAATATGACAACTTCTTTGTCATTCAAATCAAACCAGGATGAATCGCGATGTAAGAAGCTTGATTTTGATACATAAAGTAGTGGATAATCACCAAGAAGTTTATTAAATCTCATAGGAGTTAGGATGAAGAACCTATCCCACTTTCAATCAGGTGATCTCAGTTTTCCTGTTTGGGAATATGACAACTTCTTTGTCATCCAATCAAAACAGGAAGAATCGCGATGTAAGAAGCTTGATTTTGATACATAAAGTAGTGGAGAATCATTAGGAGTGGAATAAATGTAAGACCCGATCCGGCGGACTAGGCCGCGGTCGATGCCTCACGTCGCTCAGTCCATACCCGGACCGAACCTCTAAAAATTTTGCCCTTATTTAAAATATCGCCCATTGGCGAGGGCTAATTCAGATCTTAGCTCAAGACTACCTTAGTCATTCCCTAGCTTAGATCATTTCAACTTATGCACAGCGGAATAACATCTATCATCCATTGGACTAAATCCAATCTAACACTTGTCTGGTCAGATCACCTCAGCTACTGGTCAGTAAACACAACTGCCAACTAGCTCCAAGGTCGATCCTGAGCCTAGACCAAGTCATACAATCAGAGGTTCCATTCCCCTAACCATTCTATCTAAATCTATGCAACATTGCTAGATCATACCTTTGCCACATCCACGGAGCTTGTTAGCTCATCGGCCCAGCTACACTAGCTGAATGAACTCATAAACCAGCTGATCGAGCTGCGAGGTAGCCTTGCCCAGCTCCCCGTCCACTCGTCCAACTCCCTTATACCTGCATAAACTCTTCCCTTGGGTACTTAGTCATTCAGCCAACCATCCCCACAGACATAAGTAACCCTTGAGAAGTCTTCAACTTATGATACCAAGTCCAGCTCATGGACTAACAATGCCCATCAGATCCTGAGTCAATCAACCAACCACCCCACATGACTCAGAACTGATGAGTCTTCATACTTCCTAATCAGTCATGGAACCATGTCCCACTGAACCTGATTAGTGTTGCTCTTACCACCGGTGCATCCTTTGATCAATCAGATCAGACACCTGATCCATCATCCAAGGATCAGGTCGTCCATCCTTGCCCATGATCAAATCACACACGGCCTGTCTTACCAACACCAAGGTTGATAACCAGCAATTCCTTATGATCAATATCATAAGTAACAATATGTTCCAGCACACAAACATATGATCAGATATCCTAACACAAGGATCTGACCCCAATATGCCCTCAGGTGCAATTTCGACCGCAAGCAAACCTGCTCCAAAAACATAGCCAATGCTTTGCACATAGCTTACCAACCCAAGGTTGATAACTAACATTCCTTATGATCAATAATCATAAGTGACAAACATTTCACAATACACAAGCATATGATCCGACAACCTAACACAAGGATCTATCATTGCATGGCTGGTTCCATAACAAACCGATCATTTTCCCATTAAACCCAAATCTGGCCGATTTCAAATGTGATCCAAAAACTAAATAAAATTCATGTAAATTCATGATAATTCCCAACTAAGAGAATGCCATAATCAGAATTTGCAGAACCGGCCTCGATCCTAGAGATCTCGGCCACGAACAGCCAAACCGGCCACACTGACCATCTCTAAATCAATTCGATAAAACCCAATAAAACTCATGATAATTCATTATAAATACCCACTAAGAAGAATCAATCATCAGATCCCCTCAAGTCCTTCAGGAACTATGAGATCCGATCATACCTTCCAAACCAAGGCCATGGAGGATTTCTCCTAACCGGCCAAGGCCATGGTTTAGTGTCATCAAGTCTGATCCAACAGACTACACCATAATCATTCAATATATATATATTCCTCAAGGACGTGCCATACTTGGCCATGATCAATTCCTCAGTCAACAGAATTTGAATTCAAAAGGTAATCATAAAACCGGTTACCTTATACATGATCTGATTAGATCATGTGCCTTCCCTTATCATGGACGGCCATGCTCCTCCAGGGCACGCCTCCATCATTGTCCTATCACATACCTCCAGTATTGATAAGATCTATTCAAGGGTCGCACCAACTTCCCATCCATGGAACTTCCATGAAACCAGTTTCTACACTGCATCCGCCTTCAAGGCTGTCTTGGCCTGTAAGAGTGGAGTCTGGCCTTCTCCCTTCTCTCCTGGTTAAATGCGTGTGTTCCCAAGACACAGAGGAAGCCCAGGAGGATGTGATCATCCATGATCAAACATCCTCACAGGGTCGTCCATCACTTCCCCCTTCAGTGCCCATGAAACTGCCTTTCTACACACATCTGCCCTTAAGGCTGTTCATGCCATTGAGAGTGGAGTCCGGCCTTCTCCCTTCCCTCCTGACCATTTGAGTGTGTTCCCAGGGCACAGAGGAAGCCTATGACATGATCATCCATGATCAATCACCATCAAAGGGTCGTTCTCAACTCCCCTTGTGATTGCCCACAAAACTGCCTCTTTGCTGCCTTCACACCACTCTTGATCTTGGATGGAGCAATCCGACTCTCTCTCTCTTTTTCTCTGGTTTTCTTTGTGTTTCAGGGTGTAGAAGGAAGCCCCTGGTGTGCCTGCAAAGGCACGGACTTGCCTGCCTTTTATAGAAGAAGGGGTGGTTACTTTTTGGTGGTTACTTTTTTGGTGGTTATTTTTTTCGGTTTCAATCCTGGCCATTGATTTAAATCAATGGTCCAGATCACACCCTTTCGCCTCTGGCAGTTACCACACGCCCTGGAACTGCCAATCCACTCCTGGACAAGGCCAAACAAGGCCCAGACTGATTGCCCACGCCCCTGGCTCAATCCCAAGAGCCCACCAGCCCATCGGCACACACACGGGTCACCCACATGGCCCGGCCACTGTCCAGACCCGGCCCAACTGCCCATGACTTGAACACTCAGTCCAGCTGAGTTGAGCTGATCCCCAGCTGTACCAGCTGAGTGAGCTAGTCCATCTAGCTCAGGGAGCTGACACACTCTTCAGTGAGCTACACTAAGCTGCACTACACTTCACCTAGCTGGTCGAGCTTGCTTACTGCATCGCCCAGCTGTTTAATCTCTCATCTGAATCAATTAATGGAGTTTGAGAGATTACAAGCTATAAAGAAAGCCGAGCTGACGACTGGACCTGGGAGACATCATAGCAGAGGTCACGACAGAAGTGAGCTAACACCTTAAGAGACTCGGTCAAGAGGAGCCTAAAGCGAGCTCCGTAATTGAAGCCAAATATCTAGGAGAACAGTTGAAGGGTTGCCAACGAAACCTAGACTATATAAAGATGGAGAAGATAAAAGACAAAGGGGCTCTTTTTTTTCATGGATGAACTTTTGTACTAGATTAAAAGCATTACGTATTCTTTTGATCATCACAAGATACATTCCTTTGTATTCATCATCTTTCAACTCATCAATAAAATCATATTCATTCTTCAAGTTTATTTACGGGATTCAGCCCACGATTCTCATTCATCTCTCTTGACCTAACCTAAATCTAAGAAGTGAAACCTTGTCTCTCACAGGTGTTACCATTCTCCTTGAATATCTTAATGAGGGCATCAAGATCAGCTCTCCTTAGATACTCCTGATCATTGTTTCCACGGTAACTAGGTGCTCCGGTGTAGGCTACAAGAGACTTCCCATCACCTGCTTCACGTCCATCCATCTCCTTTCCTTTGCTTGTACCAGCTCCACTTGTCACATCCGAGACATTAGCCCTTGCCTCACGGTCTTTCATGAACTTGGCCGGCTTGAGATGTGGATGAAGTATCCAGCATTGACTCTTCTTGTGGCCATGCTTCTTGCAGTGATCACAGCTCCCATTGAACCTCCTCTCCTCATACTTCCCATGCGCAGCCTTGTTTGCTTGAGGAGCTTCACTCCCTTCCTCTTGAGTTGCTCGGTTCACAAGTGACATCTCTCCTTTCTTTCCAAACAACTCAATAGAACCTTGTTCCTTCTGAATCCTTGCGCACACCTCTTCAAGATCAGGTAGAGTATCTTCCCTCAGCAGGTGTTGAATGAGACCGTTGTAGGCTGGATTCATCGTGAGGAGCAACCCAAAGACCTTGTCTTGCTCTCTCCTCTTGTTGAGCTCATCAGCATCCGTTGTGCTTGGCCTAAGCATCTCCATTTCGGACCAGAGAGTTCTGAACCTTCCTAGATGCTTGGTAAACTCCATGTCTTCTTGTACAAGGTTGTTAATGGCTTGCTTCACCTCAAACACTCTGCTTAGGTTTGAAGTATTGCCATACACCTTCTTCAATGTATCCCACAGCTCTTTAGCAGACTCACAGTAGCTGTACGCATCTAGAATAGCTGGCTCAAGGGACGCATAAAGCACAGACATCACCAACATGTCCTCTTGATGCCACTTCTCTTCTGCCTTGCTTGCGGCTTCATCTTCACCCTCTCCTTGAGTGATGAGCTTTGGAGCTTCTCCTGGTGTAATGTGCTTCCAAAGCCCCTTGCTTCCCACCGTGGTTCTCACCATCCGAGACCAAACCAAGTAGTTGTTTCCCTTGAAACAAACCGCCACCTTCATGTTCATGTTCATCCCACTCTCCATGTTGAATGCTGAACTCTTTAGACTTTGCTACCTTTATCTTGAGCTGAACGACTTGTATGAACCTTCACAGCCTCAGTCTTCAACTCTCACCACTTCAATAACACACCAGAACTAGACTTGAACTCGGACAGTACCCAGAAACTCTCAAGAACACAAGAACACACACAAACCCTTCAAAGCTTCAATCTTGAACCTTCAAAGAATCCACAACGAACTCAGATTCTAACTAACCTGGCTCTGATACCATAACACTTTTAGTGTTGTTTAGAGTAATCTGAGTGTTTAGAGAAGAATAGAATCGATTTAGAGAAGATTAGAGTATGAAATGAGATTATGAGTCTAATATGTAACCATTGAGATTAAAGACTAAGAGAAAGACTCAAACTGCTTGGTTTTTATTAATGAGTGAGGTTACATATTTATAAGAGAGACACAAGGGTTTACAAGAAGGGAAATGGGCACTATTGAACCGTGTGGAGTCAAGGGGCGCCTTTTGAATGATTGGTCAGGATGGCTCACATGCTTCAGCCCTTTACAGCCTGTTCCAGCCTGGCACGCTCTTGCCTTATCCTCTCAACGGTCTGATCCAACTCCCTAAGCTACCCAAGTCACTCCTCCTTAGTTACCGTCTCACTTGGATAGGGTATGGTAAGTTTTGGTTGAGATTTGGATGGTACGGCTTGTACGGCCTTGTACGGCCTTGTACGGCCAGCCGTACCATACTCTCCCAAACTTCCCTAAGTACTTCATCTCCTCTTCTCTTCAACTCCTTATCTCTTCATATCCATATACTCAGCTCATCTCAACATCTTAATCTCTCAAATCTACTCTAATCTCTTCTCTATTCTTATCTAAGCTCAGATTATCTTTTACATTACTCAAATCTCACATGGTATCAGAGCCAGGTTGATTTCAATCTGAGTTCTTGGCGTTTTTCTCTTGAAGATTCAAACTTGAAACTTTGGGAGATCAAGTGAGAGTGGTGTGAGTGTTCTTGGTAGAAGCTGCATCCCGGGAGCTACATCTTCATTCCGGAAGTCTTATCTAGCTTTTTGAGGGTTTTTTGAAGAGTAAAGACAAGGCACGGAAGGGTTTGAGCTGGTGTTGTAGTTCTGAGTCTCAAGATCAAGTCTTTTACAAGTTATTGAAGTGAAACTGTTGAAGATGGAGAGTGGTTCCAAGATGAAGGTTGCTGTGACTTTCAAGGGAAGTAACTACCTAGTATGGTCTAGGATGGTGAAGACTGCTGTGGGAAGTAAGGGTTTATGGAAGCACATCACATCTGGTGAGGCTCCAAAGCTCATTACTCAAGGAGGAGACAAGGAGAGTGTCTCGGAAGCTGAAGCTGAGAAGTGGCAACAAGAGGACATGATGGTGATGTCTGCTCTTCATAGCTCGTTGGAGCCAGCCATTCTAGACGCTTACAGCTATTGTGAGACAGCCAAGGAGCTGTGGGAAACATTGAAGAAGGTGTATGGAAACACCTCTAACCTCAGCCGGGTCTTTGAAGTGAAGAAAGCTTTGAATGATCTAACTCAGGAGGACATGGAGTTCACTAAGCATTTGGGGAGGTTCCGGACACTCTGGTCAGAGCTGGAGATGCTGAGGCCGAGCACAACTGATCCAGAGCTGCTAAATGAAAGGAGAGAGCAAGATAAGGTCTTTGGGTTGTTGCTTACATTGAATCCAAGCTACAGTGGGTTGATTCAGCATATGTTGAGGGCTGAGAAGCTTCCGGACCTGGAGGATGCGTGTGCTCAGATACAAAAGGAGCAAGGCTCCATTGGCTTGTTTGGTGGTAAAGGAGACTTGTCTCTAGCCAATGCTGCGCGAACTGATCATGAGGAGATACCACAAGCCAACAGAGCAGCACACGGCAAGTATGAGGATAGGAAGTTCAATGGCAATTGTGATCACTGCAAGAAGCATGGACACAAGAAGAGCCAGTGCTGGATACTACATCCTCATCTGAAGCCGGCGAAGTTCATGAAGGAAAGGGAGGCAAGAGCTCATGCTTCTGAGGGAACAAGTGGAGCCGGATCATCTAGCCGTGGAGCTGAAGGAGAGGGGCGTGAGGGTGATGGCAAGGCACTGGTGACATACTCAGGAGCTCCTAACATCCGTGGCAATGATCAAGACTTCATCAGGAGATCCGAGATGGATGCTCTCATCAAAATGCTCAAGGAGAATGGTAACACTCATGGGTACTCCTTTGGTGCATCCATGATAGCTAAGACTATAGAAACATCTCCTTGTGTTGCTGATATTGCTAGGATGGATAGAGTTAAAATCAATGAACATGCTAGACATGAGTACACCTTTGCTAGAAATGCTAGGATGAATCATGAACTAAATGCATTTAGATCAACTTTGAACCTTTGTCATAATGCTAGCAGTATAACTAAGCCATTAATTGTTGATTCTGGTGCATCTCATCACATGATTAGTGATACAAATCTGATTAAGGATACAGAACCAACTAGTGGACATGTTATGATTGCAAATGGGGACAAGATTCCTATTAGAGGAATAGGAAATTTGAAATTGTTTGATAAAAACACTACAGCTTTCTACATGCCTGAATTTACATCTAACTTGCTATCTGTTAAGAAATACCCAACTGATTTGAATTGCAATGTTATATTCAGTCCTAATGATGTAAAGTTTCAGGATATTGAGAGCAGCCACTTGATTGGAAAAGGAATCACAAAAGGAGAGTTGTATTTGCTTGAAGAACTTGATCATGTTTCCAATTACAATTGCTCGTTTACTACTGCTTCTAGTTTAAATAAAAATGCTTTGTGGCATGCTAGATTAGGACATCCTCATGGTAGAGCTTTAAACTTGATGTTACCAGGTGTTTTATTTGAGAATAAGGATTGTGAAGCTTGCATTTTAGGCAAGCATTGTAAAACTGTGTTTCCAAACTCTACTAGTGTTTATGATAAGTGCTTTGATCTTATTCATTCTGATGTGTGGACTGCACCTTGCATATCTAGAGACAATCATAAATACTTTGTCACATTTATTGATGAAAAATCCAAATACACCTGGTTAACTTTAATCCCATCAAAAGATAGAGTGATAGATGCATTTAAGAACTTTCAAGCTCATGTGACTAACCATTATAATGCCAAGATTAAAATTTTTAGATCAGATAATGGAGGTGAGTACACAAGCTATGCGTTCAAGAGTCATCTAGAGCATCATGGGATCTTGCATCAAACAAGCTGTCCTTATACTCCACAACAGAATGGGGTAGCTGAGAGGAAGAACCGACACTTGTGTTGAGAAGAAGACCAAGAAGTGAAGAGATGAAGCTTTGAGGTTCAATAGAGTGTTGAGGCTGAGACAGTAACTTTAGAGTTTTACTGTGGTAACTTTATTTTAACCACAGTAACTACTTGGGAAGTTACCTGAAGTGATGAGAAGGTAACTTGGTGAAGAGAGGAGTTGAAACTCGTCCAAGGAGGGTAAGGGATAAGGTTTCTCTTGGCTGGAAAGGATAAGTATCTTTACAGCAAGTGACAGCCTGTCCAAGCATGTGAAGCATCTCAGCCTAGTATTTCTATTGACTTCACATGCTTATAGGTATAGATTGAATACACTGAACCTAGACATGATTGTAATCTCTTTATAGCTTGTAATCTCTCATCTGAATCAATTAATGGAGTTTTGAGTATTCTCTCTTGTTCTTTATTCTCTTAGTCTCTCTTAATCTCCAAATCTCATACAGTTGCATGGAGTCATCATATGGGTGGCTGGTGGATGACAAAGATCATTTTATGTATCAAAATCAAGCTTCTTACATCGCGATTCATCCTAGTTTGATTTGAATGACAAAGAAGTTGTCATATTCCAAAACAGGAAAACTGGAATCACCTGATTTGAAAGTGGGATAGCTTCTTCATCCTAACTCCTATGAGATTTATTCCACTTCCTAATGATTCTCCACTACTTTACGTATCAAAATCAAGCTTTTTTCATGGCGATTCTTCCTGTTTTGATTAGAATGACAAAGAAGTTGTCATATTCCCAAACAGGAAAACTGGGATTACCTGATTTGAAAGTAGGATAGCTTCTTCATCCTAACTCCTATGAGATTTTTTTCCACTTACTAGTGATTCTCCACAACTTTATCTATCAAAATCATGCTTCTTACATCGCGATTCTTCCTGGTTTGATTAGAATGACAAAGAAGTTGTCATATTCCCAACAGGAAAACAGGGATCACCTGATTTGAAAGTGTGATAGCTTCTTCATCCTAATTCCTATGAGATTTATTCCACTTCCTAATGATTCTCCACTACTTTATGTATCAAAATCAAGCTTCTTACATCGCGATTCTTCCTGGTTTGATTAGAATGACAAAGAAGTTGTCATATTCCCAAACAGGAAAATGGGATCACCTGATTTAAAGTGGGATAGGTTCTTCATCCTAACTCCTATGAGATTTAATAAACTTCTTGGTGATTATCCACTACTTTATGTACCAAATCAAGCTTCTTAATCGCGATTCTCCAGGTTTGATTTGAATGACAAAGAAGTTGTCATATTCCCAAACATGAAAACTGGAATCACCTGATTGGAAAGTGGGATAGCTACTTCATCCTAACTCCTATGAGATTTATTCCACTTGCTAATGATTCTCCACAACTTTATGTATCAAAATCAAGCTTCTTACATCGCGATTTATCCTGGTTTGATTAGAATGACAAAGAAGTTGTCATATTCCCAAACAGGAAAACTGGGATCACCTGATTTGAAAGTGTGATAGCTTCTTCATCCTAATTCCTATGAGTTTATTCCACTTCCTAATGATTCTCCACTACTTTATGTATCAAAATCAAGCTTCTTACATCGCGATTCTTCCTGGTTTGATTAGAATGACAAAGAAGTTGTCATATTCCCAAACAGGAAAAATGGGATCACCTGATTTGAAAGTGGGATAGGTTCTTTATCCTAACTCCTATGAGATTTAATAAACTTCTTGGTGATTATCCACTACTTTATGTATCAAAATCAAGCTTCTTACATCGCGATTCATCCTGGTTTGATTAGAATGACAAAGAAGTTGTCATATTCCCAAACAGAAAAACTGGGATCACCTGATTTGAAAGTGGGATAGCTTCTTCATCCTAACTCCTATGAGATTTATTCCACTTCCTAATGATTCTCCACTACTTTATGTATCAAAATCAAGCTTCTTACATCGCGATTCTTCCTGGTTTGATTAGAATGACAAAGAAGTTGTCATATTCCCAACACAGGAAAACTGGGATCACCTGATTTGAAAGTGGGATAGCTTCTTCATCCTAACTCCTATGAGATTTATTCCACTTCCTAATGATTCTCCACTACTTTATGTATCAAAATCAAGCTTTTTACATGGCGATTCTTCCTGTTTTGATTAGAATGACAAAGAAGTTGTCATATTCTCAAACAGGAAAACTGGGATCACCTGATTTGAAAGTGGGATAGCTTCTTCATCCTAACTCCTATGAGATTTTTTCCACTTACTAGTGATTCTCCACTACTTTATTGTATCAAAATCAAGCTTCTTACATCGCGATTCTTCCTGGTTTGATTAGAATGACAAAGAAGTTGTCATATTCCCAAACAGGAAAACTGGGATCACCTGATTTGAAAGTGGGATAGCTTCTTCATCCTAACTCCTATGAGATTTATTCCATTTCCTAATGATTCTCCACTACTTTATGTATCAAAATCAAGCTTCTTACATCGCGATTCTTCTGTTTTGATTAGAATGACAAAGAAGTTGTCATATCCCAAACAGGAAAACTGGGATCACCTGATTTGAAAGTGGGATAGCTTCTTCATCCTAACTCCTATGAGATTTTTCCACTTCCTAGTGATTCTCCACTACTTTATGTATCAAAATCAAGCTTCTTACATCGCGATTCTTCCTGGTTTGATTAGAATGACAAAGAAGTTGTCATATTCCCAAACAGGAAAACTGGGATCACCTGATTTGAAAGTGGGATAGCTTCTTCATCCTAACTCCTATGAGATTTATTCCACTTCCTGGTGATTCTCCACTACTTTATGTATCAAAATCAAGCTTCTTACATCGCGATTCTTCCTGTTTGATTTGAATGACAAAGAAGTTGTCATATTCCCAAACAGGAAAACTGGGATCACCTGATTTGAAAGTGGGATAGCTTCTTCATCCTAACTCCTATGAGATTTTTCCACTTCCTAATGATTCTCCACTACTTTATGTATCAAAATCAAGCTTCTTACATCGCGATTCTTCCTGTTTTGATTAGAATGACAAAGAAGTTGTCATATTCCCAAACAGGAAAACTGGGATCACCTGATTTGAAAGTGGGATAGCTTCTTCATCCTAACTCCTATGAGATTTTTTCCACTTCCTGCTGATTCTCCACTACTTATGTATCAAAATCAAGCTTCTTACATCGCGATTCTTCCTGGTTTGATTAGAATGACAAAGAAGTTCTCATATTCCCAAACAGGAAAACTGGGATCACCTGATTTGAAAGTGGGATAGCTTCTTCATCCTAACTCCTATGAGATTTATAAACATTCTTGGTGATTCTCCACTACTTTATGTATCAAAATCAAGCTTCTTACATCGCGATTCATCCTGGTTTGATTAGAATGACAAAGAAGTTGTCATATTCCCAAACAGGAAAAACTGGGATCACCTGATTTGAAAGTGGGATAGCTTCTTCATCCTAACTATGAGATTTATTCCACTTCCTAATGATTCTCCACTACTTTATGTATCAAAATCAAGCTTTTACATGGCGATTCTTCCTGTTTGATTAGAATGACAAAGAAGTTGTCATATTCCAAAAGGAAACTGGGATCACCTGATTTGAAAGTGGGATAGCTTTCTTCATTAACTCCTATGAGATTTTTTCCACTTCCTAGTGATTCTCCACTACTTTATGTATCAAAATCAAGCTTCTTACATCGCGATTTTCCTGGTTTGATTAGAATGACAAAGAAGTTGTCATATTCCCAAACAGGAAAACTGGGATCACCTGATTTGAAAGTGGGATAGCTTTCATCCTAACTCCTATGAGATTTATTCCACTTCCTAATGATTCTCCACTACTTTATGTATCAAAATCAAGCTTCTTACATCGCGATTCTTCCTGGTTTGATTAGAATGACAAAGAAGTTGTCATATTCCCAAACAGGGAAAACTGGGATCACCTGATTTGAAGTGGGATAGCTTCTTCATCCTAACTCCTATGAGATTTATTCCATCCTAATGATTCTCCACTACTTTATGTATCAAAATCAAGCTTCTTACATCGCGATTCTTCCTGGTTTGATTAGAATGACAAAGAAGTTGTCATATTCCCAAACAGGAAAACTGGGATCACCTGATTTGAAAGTGTGATAGCTTCTTCATCCTAACTCCTATGAGATTTATTCCACTTCCTAATGATTCTCCACTACTTTATGTATCAAAATCAAGCTTCTTACATCGCGATTCTTCCTGGTTTGATTAGAATGACAAAGAAGTTGTCATATTCCCAAACAGGAAAACTGGGATCACCTGATTTGAAAGTGGGATAGCTTCTTCATCCTAACTCTATGAGATTTATTCCACTTCCTAATGATTCTCCACTACTTTATGTATCAAAATCAAGCTTCTTACATCGCGATTCTTCCTGTTTTGATTAGAATGAAAGAAGTTGTCATATTCCCAAACAGGAAAACTGGGATCACCTGATTTGAAAGTGGGATAGCTTCTTCATCCTAACTCCTATGAGATTTTTCCACTTCCTAGTGATTCTCCACTACTTTATGTATCAAAATCAAGCTTCTTACATCGCGATTCTTCCTGGTTTGATTAGAATGACAAAGAAGTTGTCATATTCCCAAACAGGAAAACTGGGATCACCTGATTTGAAAGGATAGCTTCTTCATCCTAACTCCTATGAGATTTATTCCACTTCCTGGTGATTCTCCACTACTTTATGTATCAAAATCAAGCTTCTTACATCGCGATTCTTCCTGGTTGATTTGAATGACAAAGAGTTGTCATATTCCCAAAACAGGAAAACTGGAATCACCTGATTTGAAAGTGGGATAGCTTTTCATCCTAACTCCTATGAGATTTATTCCACTTCCTAATGATTCTCCACTACTTTATGTATCAAAATCAAGCTCTTAAATGCCGATTATCCTGTGTTTGATTAGAATGACAAGGAAAGTTGCATATTCCCAAACAGAAAACTGGGATCACCTGATTTGAAAGTGGGATAGCTTTTCATCCTAACTCCTATGAGATTTATTCCACTTCTATGATTCTCCACTACTTATGTATCAAAATCAAGCTTCTTACATCGCGCTTCTTCCTGGTTTGATTAGAATGACAAAGAAGTTGTTCTATGTTATGTCTGGGTTCCAGGAGAACAGAGAACCAAGTTGGAGGCAAAGAGCACTAAAGCACCTGCTCATTGGGTACTCAGTAACTCAGAAGGGGTACAAGTGCTATGATCCAGCAACCAGGAGAGTGTTGGGTCTAGAGATGTTAAGTTCATAGAGACCAAGGGGTATTATGAAGAAAAGAATTGGGAAGATTTGGAAGATCTGTCTCAAGAACCAAGAAACATGGCAGAGAATCTGAGGAACATATTGGAAAGGCTTGGGGTAAACATGTCCCAGGATAATGTTAAGAACCTGAAAGAACAACTCCCCTTGATCATGGGGGGGTAATGAGTCTGAATCAGGAGTGCAAGAGCAGCACCAAGGGATTCAGGTCATCATGATCAAGTGGTGACACAAGAAGTAGAGAATTTTCCCTCAGGTCATGTGGATGAGCAAGGAGAGGTTCATGATCAAGAGGAGGGTGAGTGAGACAGAAACAGAGGTTCAAGCAGAGGTTCAACTGAGGAACAGGTTCAACCATTAAGAAGGAGCACACGGATAAAGGGGATGCTTCCAACTGGGTAAACACGAGAGTGTACTACAATGCCCAGGCTGTGGAGCATCCTCTCAAGCCTGTGTGTTCCTTTGCAGAATATCCAAAGAGCACATGGTGTTTATTGTAACTTGGATGAGAATGAGATACCAAGATCTTATGAAGAAGCTATGAAGCGCAAGTTTTGGAGAGATTCAGTAGGAGATGAAAGGGATGCAATGATCAGGAATGACACTTGGTATGAGAGTTTTTACCTAAAGGGAAGAAGGCAGTTTTTCAAGCAGATGGATCTTCACCATCAAGTATCTTGCAAATGGGGAGATAGATAGGCGCAAGACGGCTGGTTGCAAGAGGATTTACTCAGACTTATGGGGAAGATTACATTGACACTTTTGCACCAGTGGCCAAGCTTTCACACATTCGAATTGTGTTATCCATTGCAACAACTTGGAGTGGGATTTGTGGCAAATGGATGTTAAGAATGCTTTCTTGCAAGGTGAACTTGAAGATGAAGTATACATGCATCCACCTCCTGGTCTTGAGCATCTAGTAAAGCCAGGGAATGTTTTGAGATTGAAGAAAGCAATATATGGGTTGAACAGTCACCTAGAGCTTGGTACAGGAAGCTGAGTACAACACTCAATGGGAGAGGCTTTAGGAAGTCTGAACTAGATCACACTCTCTTCACCTTGACAGGACCGTCAGGGAGCATTGTGATTCTAGTGTATGTGGATGATTTGATTATCACAGGAAGTGATAAGGCAGGGATTCAGCTACTAAGGAGTTTCTTCAAATCTGTGTTTGACATCAAGGTTTGGGAGAAATGAAGTATTTTCTGGGCATTGAGATATGCAGATCAAGGAGGGTTTGTTTATGTCTCAAAGGAAGTATACTATGGATATGTTGAAAGAGACTAATGTGCTTGGAGGAAAGATAGCCAAGACACCTCTGAGGAGGGATATAAGGTTCTGCGTGAGGGGGAGGTTGAAGAGAAGCAGCTGTTTGAGGACCCTAAGCTATACAGGAAGATGGTTGGCAAGCTGATCTACTTGACAATTACTAGGCCAGATATATGCTTTGCTGTGAATCAAGTGAGTCAACATATGCAGGCGCCAAAGGTCCATCATTGGAAGATGGTTGATAGGATACTAAGTATCTGAGTGGGACGGTTGGACAAGGAGTTTGGATGGGCTTGCAATGGCAGTACAGAAGTGGTGGGTTATTGTGATGCTGATTGGGCAGGAGATAGAGTGGACAGGAGATCAACTACTGGGTATTGTACATTCATTGGAGGGAACTTGGTACTTGGAAGAGTAAGAAGCAGAAGGTTATCTCCTGTTCAAGTGCTGAAGCTGAGTATAGAGCCATGTTGAAGCTGACAAACGAGTTGGTGTGGATCAAGGGGATCTTGAAGCATCTAGAGATTGAGCAGAGTACTCCTATGACTATGCATTGTTACAATCAAGCAGCTATCCACATTGCCTCTAACTCAGTGTTTCATGAGAGAACAAAGCACATAGAGGTTGATTGTCATAAGGTGAGGCAGATGATAATCTTAGGAGTGATCTGCCATGTTATACAAGAAGTGAAGATCAGCTTGCAGATGTGTTTACTAAGGCAGCGAGATTGAAGACAATGGAGTCCATACTATCAAGGCTTGGACTCATTGATCTTACTCCCAGGAGCTGAGCCCCTTAACCATGGAGTCTCCACTCTTTTTCCCTCATCAAAGTTTTATCCCAATGGGTTTTCTTTGGTGAGGTTTTTAATGAGGGAGGTCTTCATGGTTTCCAAGCTTGACTTGTTCCACATGGTCAAGCTTGAGGGGGAGTGTTGAGATGAGGTAATAAAGAGTGACTATATTGATAGAGAATGAGGATTGAGACAGACAGTAACTTTGGAGTTACCACAGTAACTTTGTTTTACTGTGGTAACTAAGTAAAGCTTGGAAAGTTACCTTGGCTCACATTGGAGAGTAAGCCACGACCAAGGAGCTGTATGGATAAGGGATGAGCAGTCTGGATAAGGTTTAGGGCTGGATTAGGCTGGAGACAGGCTGGAAAGTAGACAGCATCTAGTAAAAGATGCCAAAGGGATCAAGCATGTGAAGACTCCCATTGGCTGCTTTTGGATGGCTCTCTTTGACTACACATGCCCTGAACCTCTACCTTATCTGATTGATTTCGAAATTGTCTCTCTACATATAAGTATGTTGTAAACCTCATCTTTAATAATTAATGGAGTTTTGAGTCTCTCTCTCTAGAATCTCTCTATTCTCTCTAAATTCTACTCTAATCTTCTCTGATTATTATTAAACACACTCTAAAACACAAAAGTGTTTACTTACATCGCGATTCTTCCGGGTTTGATTAGAATGACAAAGAAGTTGTCATATTCCCAAACAGGAAAACTGGGATCACCTGATTTGAAAGTGTGATAGCTTCTTCATCCTAATTCCTATGAGATTTATTCCACTTCCTAATGATTTTCCACTACTTTATGTATCAAAATCAAGCTTCTTACATCGCGATTCTTCCTGGTTTGATTAGAATGACAAAGAAGTTGACATATTCCCAAACAGGAAAACTGGGATCACCTGATTTGAAAGTGTGATAGCTTCTTCATCCTAACTCCTATGAGATTTATGCCACTTCCTAATGATTCTCCACTACTTTATGTATCAAAATCAAGCTTCTGACATTGCGATTCTTCCTGTTTTGATTAGGATGACAAAGAAGTTGTCATATTCCCAAACAGGAAAACTGGGATCACCTGATTTGAAAGTGGGATAGCTTCTTCATCCTAACTCCTGTGAGATTTTTTCCACTTACTAGTGATTCTCCACTACTTTATGTTTCAAAATCAAACTTCTTACATCGCGATTCTTCCTGGTTTGATTAGAATGACAATGAAGTTGTCATATTCCCAAACAGGAAAACTGGGATCACCTGATTTGAAAGTGGGATATGTTCTTCATCCTAATTCCTATGAGATTTAATAAACTTCTTGGTGATTATCCTCTACTTTATGTATCAAAATCAAGCTTCTTACATCGCGATTCATCCTGGTTTGATTTGAATGACAAAGAAGTTGACATATTCCCAAACAGGAAAACTGGGATCACCTGATTTGAAAGTGTGATAGCTTCTTCATCCTAACTCCTATGAGATTTATTCCACTTCCTAATGATTCTCCACTACTTTATGTATCAAAATCAAGCTTCTTACATCGCGATTCATCCTGTTTTGATTAGAATGACAAAGAAGTTGTCATATTCCCAAACAGGAAAACTGGGATCACCTGATTTAAAAGTGTGATAGCTTCTTCATCCTAATTCCTATGAGAATTATTCCACTTCCTAATGATTCTCCACTACTTTATGTATCAAAATCAAGCTTTTTACATGGCGATTCTTCCTATAAGATTTAAGGATGTAAATGATTATCTGAGTTTAGAAAGGATTATAGAAGAGAATAAGAGATTAGGAGACAGATTAGAGACTAATGGAGAATCATAATGAAATGAGTATAGAGAGAGATTGTTTAGAACTGTCTAATCTTATTATGAGATGAGGTTACAATATTTATAGAAGAGGCATTAGGGTTACAAGTTAAGAGAAAGCAGCACTAGTCATAAGCATGTGAAGTCAAGCAAAGGGGAGCGTCCCTTTTGAATGAACGGATGGTAAGGCTCACACGCTTGGCCTTTACAGCCTGTCCACGGCCTGGATGGATAAGGCTCGTCCCACCCTTATCCCTAAACGGTCTGATCAGTCTTGAGACCTTCTATGTACTCTAGAGGCTTTACTCACCCATCTCCTTCTTCCTTCATGTTTCCTCAGATGTACGGCCAAGCCCCTGTCCGTACATAGGCCGTACTGTCCGTACTCTTTCCATCACTTGCTTAGCTCTTCCTCTCCTTCTCATAATGACTTCCTCATCTCAACACTCCCCCTCAAGCTTAGCTTTGTGAAAGCCTAAGCTTGGATGGCTATGAGATCTTCCTCATTAAAAACCTCACCAAGGAAAACCCATTGGGACAAAACCTTGATGAGGGAAAAGAGTAAAGACCTCACAGCCAAGAGGATCAGCTCCTTCCCTTCCCAAGATCAATGAGGCCCAACCTGATATGAATGGACTCCATTGTCTTCTGTCTTGCAGCCTTGGTGAACACATCAGCCAACTGATCTTCACTCCTTGTGTAACATGGCAAGATGACTCCTAGAATGATCATTTGCCTCACCTTGTGGCAATCAACTTCAATGTGCTTGGTTCTCTCATGAAACACCGAGTTGGATGCAATGTGAATGGCTGCTTGGTTATCACAATGCATTGTCATTGGCGTGGCTTGATCAATCTCCAAATGCTTCAAGATGCCTTTGATCCACACCAACTCGTTGGTAAGCTTCAGCATAGCTCTATACTCAGCTTCTGCACTTGAGCAAGAGACCACCTTCTGCTTCTTACTCTTCCATGTCACCAAGTTGCCTCCAATGAATGTGCAATAGCCTGTGGTTGATCTCCTGTCTGCTCTATCACCAGCCCAATCTGCATCACAGTATCCAACCACTTCAGTGCTTCCATTGCAACCCATCCATACTCCTTGATCAGGTGAGCCGTTGAGATACATCAAGATCCTCTCCACCATGCGCCAATGATGCTCCTTAGGAACTTGCATGTGTTGACTCACCTGATTCACAGCAAAACAAATGTCAGGTCTAGTTATGGTAAGATAAATCAATTTGCCAACTAGTTTTCTATAGAGTTTAGGATCCTGATAAGGTTTGCTGTCTTCAATCTCCCCCTCTCGTGGGACTTTGTAGCCATCCTCCATAGGCATCCTTGCAGTCTTGCCTCCATAAGCACCTGCACCTTTCAAAAGATCAAGTGTATACTTCCTTTGGGACATGAATAAACCTTCCTTGGATCTACATATCTCAATTCCAAGAAAGTATTTCATTTCTCCCAAATCTTTAATCTCAAACATGGATTTAATGAACTCCTTGGTTGCTATGATACCTTCCTTATCACTTCCTGTGATAATGATATCATCAACATACACAAGAAGTGCAATCATACCTGAGGGAGTTGTGAGTGTGAAGAGAGTGTGGTCTAGTTCAGACTTCTTGAAGCCACGGCCATTCAGAGTAGTGCTCAGCTTGTTGTACCAAGCCCTTGGTGATTGCTTCAGCCCATAGATAGCTTTCTTCAATCTTAACACATTCCCTTTCTTCACTAAGTGTTCTAGGCCTGGAGGTGGATGCATATATACTTCATCCTCAAGTTCACCTTGTAAGAATGCATTCTTCACATCCATTTGCCATAACCCCCATCCAAGATTCACAGCCAAGCTTAATACAATCCTTATGGTATGTAGTTTAGCTACTGGTGCAAAGGTCTCTATGTAATCTTCTCCATAAGTTTGAGTGAAACCTCTTGCTACTAGCCTTGACTTCTTCCTCTCAACCTTTCCATCAGCCTTATACTTGATTGTGAATATCCATTTACTACTCACAGCCTTCTTCCCTTTTGGTAACTCACTCTCATACCATGTATCATTCTTGATCATGGCTCCTGCCTCAGCTCCAACTGATTCCTTCCATTCTTTATCCATGATTGCTTCTTCATAGCTTCTTGGAATATAGTTCTCATCCAAGTTAACCATGAACGCACAATGTTCTTCAGGGTATTGAGCAAAGGAACACACAACTCGAGAAGGATCCTCCACAGCTTGGGCATTGTAGTACACTCGCGTGTTTACCCAAGAGGAAGGATCCTTTCTAATCCTTGTGCTTCTCCTCAATACAGGTTGTTCTTGCACTTGAACCTGCTCATCTTGTATATGCGGTTCTTGTGCTTCACTGTGATGTTCTTCATCTCCTTGGTCTTGCTCACCTTGATGATGAGAACCTGAGTTGAACTCTTCTCCTTCTTCACTCAAGCCGACTCCTTCTTGGCCATTTTCTTGAGTTTCAGGTTCACTTCCCCCCTCATGATCAAGGTGAGGTGTTTGAGCAGCTCTTCTTGGTTCATTTGAGCTCTCTTCTGGTTGTCTACTTCTTGTGGACTGATCCTGATTCATCTTGATACCAAGACCTTCCAAAATCACTCTTAAGACTCCAGCCTTATCTGATGTAAGATCCCTCAAGTCTTCTTGATTCTTCTCTTCATAGTATCCTCTTTCTTCAATGAACTTCACATCTCTAGATACAAGTACCCTTCTAGCTTCTGGATCATAACACTTATATCCTTTTTGAGTTGTTGAGTAGCCAATGAACATTGCCTTTCTGCTTCTTGCTTCTAGCTTGTTCCTCAACTCTCCTGGTACCAACACATAACACAAGCATCCAAACACTCTCATATATGTCAAAGATGGCTTGCGCTGGTTCAGTACCTCAAACGGTGCTTGATCCTTCAATACCCTTGTAGGTATTCGGTTGATTAGATAGCAAGCAGTGGATACAGCATCACTCCAGAATCTTTTAGGTACATTAGCTTGGAACATTAATGACCGAGCCACCTCCATCAAGTGCCTGTTCTTCCTCTCAGCTACACCATTCTGTTGTGGTGTGTAGGGGCAGCTTGTTTGATGAAGTATTCCATGATGATCTAGATGGCTTTTGAACGCATAGCTTGTGTATTCTCCTCCATTATCTGATCTCAAAATTTTAATCTTAGCATGATAATGGTTAGTCACATAAGCTTGAAAGTTCTTGAATGCATCTATCACCCTATCTTTTGATGGAATTAGTGTTAACCAGGTGTATTTAGATTTTTCATCAATGAATGTGACAAAGTACTTATGATTATCTCTAGAGAAAATAGGTGCAGTCCACACATCAGTATGAATCAAATCAAAGCAATTTTCATAAGCAGTAGATGTTCTTGGAAATACATTCTTACAATGCTTGCCTAAAATGCAAGCTTCACACTTATCATTTTCAAAAACCACACCTGGTAACATCAAGTTTAAAGCCCTCTCATGGGGATGACCTAGTCTAGCATGCCACAATGCATTTTTATTCAAACTAGAAGCAGAAGTAAATGAGCAGTTATGATTGGAAACAGGATCAAGCTTCTCAAGCATATATAACTCTCCCTTTGTAACTCCTTTTCCAATCAGTTGGCTGCTTTCAATATCCTGAAACTTCACATCATTAGGACTGAATATAACATTGCAATTCAAATCAGTAGTGCATTTCTTAACTGAAAGTAGATTTGATGTGAATTCAGGAATGTAAAATGCTCTAGTAGTCTTATCAAATAGCTTTAAGTTTCCTATTCCCTTAATAGGTATCTTATCTCCATTTGCAATCATCACACATCCATTAGTAGGTTCTATGTCTTTAATCAGGTTGGTGTCACTAATCATATGATGAGATGCACCTGAATCTATAATCAATGGTTTGGATGCATTGCTAGCATGATGGCAGATACAATTTGATCTATATGCATTCATCCTAGCATTTCTATCAATGCACTGCTCAATTCCAGCCTTACTATCATTCCTAGCAATCTCAGCCTTACTGTGAGTCATTTCTATAGTCCTAGCAATCATAGAAGCACCAAATGAATACCCATGAATGTTACCATTATCCTTGAGCATTTTGATGAGTGCATCCATCTCGGACCTCCTGATGAAGTCTTGATCATTGCCTCGGGGGTTGATGGCTCCAGTATAAGTCACCAAAGCTTTTCCATTCCCTTCACGGTTCTCCACTTCAGTTCCTCGGTTGGATGGCCCTGCTCCACTTGATCCTTCAGTCATGTGAGCTCTTGCCTCTTTCTCCTTTATGAACTTAGCCGGCTTCAAGTGGGGATGGAGTATCCAGCACTGAATCTT
This sequence comes from Brassica napus, assembly GCF_020379485.1. NCBI lineage: Eukaryota > Viridiplantae > Streptophyta > Magnoliopsida > Brassicales > Brassicaceae > Brassica > Brassica napus. Next base: position 19,117 of record NW_026015481.1, on the reverse strand, counting down.
CTTGTGCCCATACCTCTTGCAATGATCACAATTCCCATTGAACTTCTCATACTTGTTGTAGCCAGCTTTGTTGGCTTGAGGAGGTTCTTCACGGTCAGATTGCACAGCATTTGCAAGAGATAAGTCTCCCTTGCCTCCAAACAAGCCCATTGAGCCCTGCTCCCTTTGTATCTGAGCACACACCTCCTCAAGGTCAGGTAATTTCTCGGACCTTAGCATGTGCTGAATGAGACCATTGTAGCTTGCATTCAATGTGAGCAGCAACCCAAAGACCTTGTCCTGCTCACGCCTCTCATTTAGAAGCTCTGGATCAACTGTGCTTGGCCTCAACATCTCCAGCTCAGACCACAGTGTCCTGAACCTCCCCAAATGCTTTGTAAACTCCATGTCATCTTGGGTTAACTCGTTGATTGCCTTCTTGACTTCAAACACTCGGTTCAGGTTAGAAACATTTCCATACACCTTCTTCAGAGTGTCCCACAGCTCCTTGGCTGTCTCACAGTAGCTATAAGCATCTAGGATAGCCGGTTCCAACGAGGCATGAAGAACTGACATCACCATCATGTCTTCTTGTTGCCACTTCTCCACAACACTCTCCTCGGAGCTCTCTGCGTCACCCTCTTGAGTAATCGCCCTTGGAGCTTCACCAGCTGTGATATGCTTCCACAAACCCTTGCTTCCCACAGCAGTCTTCACCATCCTAGACCAGACTAGGTAGTTGCTTCCTTTGAATGTCACCGCGACCTTCATCTTCAAAACACTTTCCATCTTGAACAGCTTGACGTCTACAGCTTGAACAAACTACTAGATCTTGTACTGAGAACCCACACTGCCCTCTAGAACAAAGATTTACCCTTGAGTCTTCAAATGAACCTCCCACGGATCACCAAGACACACGCAAAGTACCTTGAGCTTTTGAACTCTCAAGAAACTCTCAAACACACTCACTTGTTCTCTTAAAGTTTCAAACTTGAATCCTTTAAGAAAGTCACTCACGAACTCAGATTTTAATCAACCTGGCTCTGATACCATATGAGATTTAAGGATGTAAATGATTATCTGAGTTTAGAAAGGATTATAGAAGAGAATAAGAGATTAGGAGACAGATTAGAGACTAATGGAGAATCATAATGAAATGAGTATAGAGAGAGATTGTTTAGAACTGTCTAATCTTATTATGAGATGAGGTTACAATATTTATAGAAGAGGCATTAGGGTTACAAGTTAAGAGAAAGCAGCACTAGTCATAAGCATGTGAAGTCAAGCCAAAGGGAGCGTCCCTTTTGAATGAACGGATGGTAAGGCTCACACGCTTGGCCTTTACAGCCTGTCCACGGCCTGGATGGATAAGGCTCGTCCCACCCTTATCCCTAAACGGTCTGATCAGTCTTGAGACCTTCTATGTACTCTAGAGGCTTTACTCACCCATCTCCTTCTTCCTTCATGTTTCCTCAGATGTACGGCCAAGCCCCTGTCCGTACATAGGCCGTACTGTCCGTACTCTTTCCATCCTTGCTTAGCTCTTCCTCTCCTTCTCATAATGACTTCCTCATCTCCAACACTTCCTGTTTTATTAGAATGACAAAGAAGTTGCCATATTCTCAAACAGGAAAACTGTGATCATCTGATTTGAAAGTGAGATAGCTTCTTCATCCTAACTCCTATGAGATTTTTCCACTTCCTAGTGATTCTCCACTACTTTATGTATCAAAATCAAGCTTCTTACATCGCGATTCTTCCTGGTTTGATTAGAATGACAAAGAAGTTGTCATATTCCCAAACAGGAAAACTGGGATCACCTGATTTGAAAGTGGGATAGCTTCTTCATCCTAACTCCTATGAGATTTATTCCACTTCCTAATGATTCTCCACTACTTTATGTATCAAAATCAAGCTTCTTACATCGCGATTCTTCCTGGTTTGATTAGAATGACAAAGAAGTTGTCATATTCCCAAACAGGAAAACTGGGATCACCTGATTTGAAAGTGGGATAGCTTCTTCATCCTAACTCCTATGAGATTTATTCCACTTCCTAATGATTCTCCACTACTTTATGTATCAAAATCAAGCTTCTTACATCGCGATTCTTCCTGGTTTGATTAGAATGACAAAGAAGTTGTCATATTCCCAAACAGGAAAACTGGGATCACCTGATTTGAAAGTGGGATAGCTTCTTCATCCTAACTCCTATGAGATTTATTCCACTTCCTAATGATTCTCCACTACTTTATGTATCAAAATCAAGCTTCTTACATCGCGATTCTTCCTGGTTTGATTAGAATGACAAAGAAGTTGTCATATTCCCAAACAGGAAAACTGGGATCACCTGATTTGAAAGTGGGATAGCTTCTTCATCCTAACTCCTATGAGATTTATTCCACTTCCTAATGATTCTCCACTACTTTATGTATCAAAATCAAGCTTCTTACATCGCGATTCTTCCTGGTTTGATTAGAATGACAAAGAAGTTGTCATATTCCCAAACAGGAAAACTGGGATCACCTGATTTGAAAGTGGGATAGCTTCTTCATCCTAACTCCTATGAGATTTATTCCACTTCCTAATGATTCTCCACTACTTTATGTATCAAAATCAAGCTTCTTACATCGCGATTCTTCCTGGTTTGATTAGAATGACAAAGAAGTTGTCATATTCCCAAACAGGAAAACTGGGATCACCTGATTTGAAAGTGGGATAGCTTCTTCATCCTAACTCCTATGAGATTTATTCCACTTCCTAATGATTCTCCACTACTTTATGTATCAAAATCAAGCTTCTTACATCGCGATTCTTCCTGGTTTGATTAGAATGACAAAGAAGTTGTCATATTCCCAAACAGGAAAACTGGGATCACCTGATTTGAAAGTGGGATAGCTTCTTCATCCTAACTCCTATGAGATTTATTCCACTTCCTAATGATTCTCCACTACTTTATGTATCAAAATCAAGCTTCTTACATCGCGATTCTTCCTGGTTTGATTAGAATGACAAAGAAGTTGTCATATTCCCAAACAGGAAAACTGGGATCACCTGATTTGAAAGTGGGATAGCTTCTTCATCCTAACTCCTATGAGATTTTTTCCACTTCCTAATGATTCTCCACTACTTTATGTATCAAAATCAAGCTTCTTACATCGCGATTCTTCCTGGTTTGATTAGAATGACAAAGAAGTTGTCATATTCCCAAACAGGAAAACTGGGATCACCTGATTTGAAAGTGGGATAGCTTCTTCATCCTAACTCCTATGAGATTTATTCCACTTCCTAATGATTCTCCACTACTTTATGTATCAAAATCAAGCTTCTTACATCGCGATTCTTCCTGGTTTGATTAGAATGACAAAGAAGTTGTCATATTCCCAAACAGGAAAACTGGGATCACCTGATTTGAAAGTGGGATAGCTTCTTCATCCTAACTCCTATGAGATTTATTCCACTTCCTAATGATTCTCCACTACTTTATGTATCAAAATCAAGCTTCTTACATCGCGATTCTTCCTGGTTTGATTAGAATGACAAAGAAGTTGTCATATTCCCAAACAGGAAAACTGGGATCACCTGATTTGAAAGTGGGATAGCTTCTTCATCCTAACTCCTATGAGATTTATTCCACTTCCTAATGATTCTCCACTACTTTATGTATCAAAATCAAGCTTCTTACATCGCGATTCTTCCTGGTTTGATTAGAATGACAAAGAAGTTGTCATATTCCCAAACAGGAAAACTGGGATCACCTGATTTGAAAGTGGGATAGCTTCTTCATCCTAACTCCTATGAGATTTATTCCACTTCCTAATGATTCTCCACTACTTTATGTATCAAAATCAAGCTTCTTACATCGCGATTCTTCCTGGTTTGATTAGAATGACAAAGAAGTTGTCATATTCCCAAACAGGAAAACTGGGATCACCTGATTTGAAAGTGGGATAGCTTCTTCATCCTAACTCCTATGAGATTTATTCCACTTCCTAATGATTCTCCACTACTTTATGTATCAAAATCAAGCTTCTTACATCGCGATTCTTCCTGGTTTGATTAGAATGACAAAGAAGTTGTCATATTCCCAAACAGGAAAACTGGGATCACCTGATTTGAAAGTGGGATAGCTTCTTCATCCTAACTCCTATGAGATTTATTCCACTTCCTAATGATTCTCCACTACTTTATGTATCAAAATCAAGCTTCTTACATCGCGATTCTTCCTGGTTTGATTAGAATGACAAAGAAGTTGTCATATTCCCAAACAGGAAAACTGGGATCACCTGATTTGAAAGTGGGATAGCTTCTTCATCCTAACTCCTATGAGATTTATTCCACTTCCTAATGATTCTCCACTACTTTATGTATCAAAATCAAGCTTCTTACATCGCGATTCTTCCTGGTTTGATTAGAATGACAAAGAAGTTGTCATATTCCCAAACAGGAAAACTGGGATCACCTGATTTGAAAGTGGGATAGCTTCTTCATCCTAACTCCTATGAGATTTATTCCACTTCCTAATGATTCTCCACTACTTTATGTATCAAAATCAAGCTTCTTACATCGCGATTCTTCCTGGTTTGATTAGAATGACAAAGAAGTTGTCATATTCCCAAACAGGAAAACTGGGATCACCTGATTTGAAAGTGGGATAGCTTCTTCATCCTAACTCCTATGAGATTTTTTCCACTTCCTAATGATTCTCCACTACTTTATGTATCAAAATCAAGCTTCTTACATCGCGATTCTTCCTGGTTTGATTAGAATGACAAAGAAGTTGTCATATTCCCAAACAGGAAAACTGGGATCACCTGATTTGAAAGTGGGATAGCTTCTTCATCCTAACTCCTATGAGATTTATTCCACTTCCTAATGATTCTCCACTACTTTATGTATCAAAATCAAGCTTCTTACATCGCGATTCTTCCTGGTTTGATTAGAATGACAAAGAAGTTGTCATATTCCCAAACAGGAAAACTGGGATCACCTGATTTGAAAGTGGGATAGCTTCTTCATCCTAACTCCTATGAGATTTATTCCACTTCCTAATGATTCTCCACTACTTTATGTATCAAAATCAAGCTTCTTACATCGCGATTCTTCCTGGTTTGATTAGAATGACAAAGAAGTTGTCATATTCCCAAACAGGAAAACTGGGATCACCTGATTTGAAAGTGGGATAGCTTCTTCATCCTAACTCCTATGAGATTTATTCCACTTCCTAATGATTCTCCACTACTTTATGTATCAAAATCAAGCTTCTTACATCGCGATTCTTCCTGGTTTGATTAGAATGACAAAGAAGTTGTCATATTCCCAAACAGGAAAACTGGGATCACCTGATTTGAAAGTGGGATAGCTTCTTCATCCTAACTCCTATGAGATTTATTCCACTTCCTAATGATTCTCCACTACTTTATGTATCAAAATCAAGCTTCTTACATCGCGATTCTTCCTGGTTTGATTAGAATGACAAAGAAGTTGTCATATTCCCAAACAGGAAAACTGGGATCACCTGATTTGAAAGTGGGATAGCTTCTTCATCCTAACTCCTATGAGATTTATTCCACTTCCTAATGATTCTCCACTACTTTATGTATCAAAATCAAGCTTCTTACATCGCGATTCTTCCTGGTTTGATTAGAATGACAAAGAAGTTGTCATATTCCCAAACAGGAAAACTGGGATCACCTGATTTGAAAGTGGGATAGCTTCTTCATCCTAACTCCTATGAGATTTATTCCACTTCCTAATGATTCTCCACTACTTTATGTATCAAAATCAAGCTTCTTACATCGCGATTCTTCCTGGTTTGATTAGAATGACAAAGAAGTTGTCATATTCCCAAACAGGAAAACTGGGATCACCTGATTTGAAAGTGGGATAGCTTCTTCATCCTAACTCCTATGAGATTTTTTCCACTTCCTAATGATTCTCCACTACTTTATGTATCAAAATCAAGCTTCTTACATCGCGATTCTTCCTGGTTTGATTAGAATGACAAAGAAGTTGTCATATTCCCAAACAGGAAAACTGGGATCACCTGATTTGAAAGTGGGATAGCTTCTTCATCCTAACTCCTATGAGATTTATTCCACTTCCTAATGATTCTCCACTACTTTATGTATCAAAATCAAGCTTCTTACATCGCGATTCTTCCTGGTTTGATTAGAATGACAAAGAAGTTGTCATATTCCCAAACAGGAAAACTGGGATCACCTGATTTGAAAGTGGGATAGCTTCTTCATCCTAACTCCTATGAGATTTATTCCACTTCCTAATGATTCTCCACTACTTTATGTATCAAAATCAAGCTTCTTACATCGCGATTCTTCCTGGTTTGATTAGAATGACAAAGAAGTTGTCATATTCCCAAACAGGAAAACTGGGATCACCTGATTTGAAAGTGGGATAGCTTCTTCATCCTAACTCCTATGAGATTTATTCCACTTCCTAATGATTCTCCACTACTTTATGTATCAAAATCAAGCTTCTTACATCGCGATTCTTCCTGGTTTGATTAGAATGACAAAGAAGTTGTCATATTCCCAAACAGGAAAACTGGGATCACCTGATTTGAAAGTGGGATAGCTTCTTCATCCTAACTCCTATGAGATTTATTCCACTTCCTAATGATTCTCCACTACTTTATGTATCAAAATCAAGCTTCTTACATCGCGATTCTTCCTGGTTTGATTAGAATGACAAAGAAGTTGTCATATTCCCAAACAGGAAAACTGGGATCACCTGATTTGAAAGTGGGATAGCTTCTTCATCCTAACTCCTATGAGATTTATTCCACTTCCTAATGATTCTCCACTACTTTATGTATCAAAATCAAGCTTCTTACATCGCGATTCTTCCTGGTTTGATTAGAATGACAAAGAAGTTGTCATATTCCCAAACAGGAAAACTGGGATCACCTGATTTGAAAGTGGGATAGCTTCTTCATCCTAACTCCTATGAGATTTATTCCACTTCCTAATGATTCTCCACTACTTTATGTATCAAAATCAAGCTTCTTACATCGCGATTCTTCCTGGTTTGATTAGAATGACAAAGAAGTTGTCATATTCCCAAACAGGAAAACTGGGATCACCTGATTTGAAAGTGGGATAGCTTCTTCATCCTAACTCCTATGAGATTTATTCCACTTCCTAATGATTCTCCACTACTTTATGTATCAAAATCAAGCTTCTTACATCGCGATTCTTCCTGGTTTGATTAGAATGACAAAGAAGTTGTCATATTCCCAAACAGGAAAACTGGGATCACCTGATTTGAAAGTGGGATAGCTTCTTCATCCTAACTCCTATGAGATTTATTCCACTTCCTAATGATTCTCCACTACTTTATGTATCAAAATCAAGCTTCTTACATCGCGATTCTTCCTGGTTTGATTAGAATGACAAAGAAGTTGTCATATTCCCAAACAGGAAAACTGGGATCACCTGATTTGAAAGTGGGATAGCTTCTTCATCCTAACTCCTATGAGATTTATTCCACTTCCTAATGATTCTCCACTACTTTATGTATCAAAATCAAGCTTCTTACATCGCGATTCTTCCTGGTTTGATTAGAATGACAAAGAAGTTGTCATATTCCCAAACAGGAAAACTGGGATCACCTGATTTGAAAGTGGGATAGCTTCTTCATCCTAACTCCTATGAGATTTATTCCACTTCCTAATGATTCTCCACTACTTTATGTATCAAAATCAAGCTTCTTACATCGCGATTCTTCCTGGTTTGATTAGAATGACAAAGAAGTTGTCATATTCCCAAACAGGAAAACTGGGATCACCTGATTTGAAAGTGGGATAGCTTCTTCATCCTAACTCCTATGAGATTTATTCCACTTCCTAATGATTCTCCACTACTTTATGTATCAAAATCAAGCTTCTTACATCGCGATTCTTCCTGGTTTGATTAGAATGACAAAGAAGTTGTCATATTCCCAAACAGGAAAACTGGGATCACCTGATTTGAAAGTGGGATAGCTTCTTCATCCTAACTCCTATGAGATTTATTCCACTTCCTAATGATTCTCCACTACTTTATGTATCAAAATCAAGCTTCTTACATCGCGATTCTTCCTGGTTTGATTAGAATGACAAAGAAGTTGTCATATTCCCAAACAGGAAAACTGGGATCACCTGATTTGAAAGTGGGATAGCTTCTTCATCCTAACTCCTATGAGATTTATTCCACTTCCTAATGATTCTCCACTACTTTATGTATCAAAATCAAGCTTCTTACATCGCGATTCTTCCTGGTTTGATTAGAATGACAAAGAAGTTGTCATATTCCCAAACAGGAAAACTGGGATCACCTGATTTGAAAGTGGGATAGCTTCTTCATCCTAACTCCTATGAGATTTATTCCACTTCCTAATGATTCTCCACTACTTTATGTATCAAAATCAAGCTTCTTACATCGCGATTCTTCCTGGTTTGATTAGAATGACAAAGAAGTTGTCATATTCCCAAACAGGAAAACTGGGATCACCTGATTTGAAAGTGGGATAGCTTCTTCATCCTAACTCCTATGAGATTTATTCCACTTCCTAATGATTCTCCACTACTTTATGTATCAAAATCAAGCTTCTTACATCGCGATTCTTCCTGGTTTGATTAGAATGACAAAGAAGTTGTCATATTCCCAAACAGGAAAACTGGGATCACCTGATTTGAAAGTGGGATAGCTTCTTCATCCTAACTCCTATGAGATTTATTCCACTTCCTAATGATTCTCCACTACTTTATGTATCAAAATCAAGCTTCTTACATCGCGATTCTTCCTGGTTTGATTAGAATGACAAAGAAGTTGTCATATTCCCAAACAGGAAAACTGGGATCACCTGATTTGAAAGTGGGATAGCTTCTTCATCCTAACTCCTATGAGATTTATTCCACTTCCTAATGATTCTCCACTACTTTATGTATCAAAATCAAGCTTCTTACATCGCGATTCTTCCTGGTTTGATTAGAATGACAAAGAAGTTGTCATATTCCCAAACAGGAAAACTGGGATCACCTGATTTGAAAGTGGGATAGCTTCTTCATCCTAACTCCTATGAGATTTATTCCACTTCCTAATGATTCTCCACTACTTTATGTATCAAAATCAAGCTTCTTACATCGCGATTCTTCCTGGTTTGATTAGAATGACAAAGAAGTTGTCATATTCCCAAACAGGAAAACTGGGATCACCTGATTTGAAAGTGGGATAGCTTCTTCATCCTAACTCCTATGAGATTTATTCCACTTCCTAATGATTCTCCACTACTTTATGTATCAAAATCAAGCTTCTTACATCGCGATTCTTCCTGGTTTGATTAGAATGACAAAGAAGTTGTCATATTCCCAAACAGGAAAACTGGGATCACCTGATTTGAAAGTGGGATAGCTTCTTCATCCTAACTCCTATGAGATTTATTCCACTTCCTAATGATTCTCCACTACTTTATGTATCAAAATCAAGCTTCTTACATCGCGATTCTTCCTGGTTTGATTAGAATGACAAAGAAGTTGTCATATTCCCAAACAGGAAAACTGGGATCACCTGATTTGAAAGTGGGATAGCTTCTTCATCCTAACTCCTATGAGATTTATTCCACTTCCTAATGATTCTCCACTACTTTATGTATCAAAATCAAGCTTCTTACATCGCGATTCTTCCTGGTTTGATTAGAATGACAAAGAAGTTGTCATATTCCCAAACAGGAAAACTGGGATCACCTGATTTGAAAGTGGGATAGCTTCTTCATCCTAACTCCTATGAGATTTATTCCACTTCCTAATGATTCTCCACTACTTTATGTATCAAAATCAAGCTTCTTACATCGCGATTCTTCCTGGTTTGATTAGAATGACAAAGAAGTTGTCATATTCCCAAACAGGAAAACTGGGATCACCTGATTTGAAAGTGGGATAGCTTCTTCATCCTAACTCCTATGAGATTTATTCCACTTCCTAATGATTCTCCACTACTTTATGTATCAAAATCAAGCTTCTTACATCGCGATTCTTCCTGGTTTGATTAGAATGACAAAGAAGTTGTCATATTCCCAAACAGGAAAACTGGGATCACCTGATTTGAAAGTGGGATAGCTTCTTCATCCTAACTCCTATGAGATTTATTCCACTTCCTAATGATTCTCCACTACTTTATGTATCAAAATCAAGCTTCTTACATCGCGATTCTTCCTGGTTTGATTAGAATGACAAAGAAGTTGTCATATTCCCAAACAGGAAAACTGGGATCACCTGATTTGAAAGTGGGATAGCTTCTTCATCCTAACTCCTATGAGATTTTTTCCACTTCCTAATGATTCTCCACTACTTTATGTATCAAAATCAAGCTTCTTACATCGCGATTCTTCCTGGTTTGATTAGAATGACAAAGAAGTTGTCATATTCCCAAACAGGAAAACTGGGATCACCTGATTTGAAAGTGGGATAGCTTCTTCATCCTAACTCCTATGAGATTTATTCCACTTCCTAATGATTCTCCACTACTTTATGTATCAAAATCAAGCTTCTTACATCGCGATTCTTCCTGGTTTGATTAGAATGACAAAGAAGTTGTCATATTCCCAAACAGGAAAACTGGGATCACCTGATTTGAAAGTGGGATAGCTTCTTCATCCTAACTCCTATGAGATTTATTCCACTTCCTAATGATTCTCCACTACTTTATGTATCAAAATCAAGCTTCTTACATCGCGATTCTTCCTGGTTTGATTAGAATGACAAAGAAGTTGTCATATTCCCAAACAGGAAAACTGGGATCACCTGATTTGAAAGTGGGATAGCTTCTTCATCCTAACTCCTATGAGATTTATTCCACTTCCTAATGATTCTCCACTACTTTATGTATCAAAATCAAGCTTCTTACATCGCGATTCTTCCTGGTTTGATTAGAATGACAAAGAAGTTGTCATATTCCCAAACAGGAAAACTGGGATCACCTGATTTGAAAGTGGGATAGCTTCTTCATCCTAACTCCTATGAGATTTATTCCACTTCCTAATGATTCTCCACTACTTTATGTATCAAAATCAAGCTTCTTACATCGCGATTCTTCCTGGTTTGATTAGAATGACAAAGAAGTTGTCATATTCCCAAACAGGAAAACTGGGATCACCTGATTTGAAAGTGGGATAGCTTCTTCATCCTAACTCCTATGAGATTTATTCCACTTCCTAATGATTCTCCACTACTTTATGTATCAAAATCAAGCTTCTTACATCGCGATTCTTCCTGGTTTGATTAGAATGACAAAGAAGTTGTCATATTCCCAAACAGGAAAACTGGGATCACCTGATTTGAAAGTGGGATAGCTTCTTCATCCTAACTCCTATGAGATTTATTCCACTTCCTAATGATTCTCCACTACTTTATGTATCAAAATCAAGCTTCTTACATCGCGATTCTTCCTGGTTTGATTAGAATGACAAAGAAGTTGTCATATTCCCAAACAGGAAAACTGGGATCACCTGATTTGAAAGTGGGATAGCTTCTTCATCCTAACTCCTATGAGATTTATTCCACTTCCTAATGATTCTCCACTACTTTATGTATCAAAATCAAGCTTCTTACATCGCGATTCTTCCTGGTTTGATTAGAATGACAAAGAAGTTGTCATATTCCCAAACAGGAAAACTGGGATCACCTGATTTGAAAGTGGGATAGCTTCTTCATCCTAACTCCTATGAGATTTATTCCACTTCCTAATGATTCTCCACTACTTTATGTATCAAAATCAAGCTTCTTACATCGCGATTCATCCTGGTTTGATTAGAATGACAAAGAAGTTGTCATATTCCCAAACAGGAAAACTGGGATCACCTGATTTGAAAGTGGGATAGCTTCTTCATCCTAACTCCTATGAGATTTATTCCACTTCCTAATGATTCTCCACTACTTTATGTATCAAAATCAAGCTTCTTACATCGCGATTCTTCCTGGTTTGATTAGAATGACAAAGAAGTTGTCATATTCCCAAACAGGAAAACTGGGATCACCTGATTTGAAAGTGGGATAGCTTCTTCATCCTAACTCCTATGAGATTTATTCCACTTCCTAATGATTCTCCACTACTTTATGTATCAAAATCAAGCTTCTTACATCGCGATTCTTCCTGGTTTGATTAGAATGACAAAGAAGTTGTCATATTCCCAAACAGGAAAACTGGGATCACCTGATTTGAAAGTGGGATAGCTTCTTCATCCTAACTCCTATGAGATTTATTCCACTTCCTAATGATTCTCCACTACTTTATGTATCAAAATCAAGCTTCTTACATCGCGATTCTTCCTGGTTTGATTAGAATGACAAAGAAGTTGTCATATTCCCAAACAGGAAAACTGGGATCACCTGATTTGAAAGTGGGATAGCTTCTTCATCCTAACTCCTATGAGATTTTTCCACTTCCTAATGATTCTCCACTTCTTTATGTATCAAAATCAAGCTTCTTACATCGCGATTCTTCCTGGTTTGATTAGAATGACAAAGAAGTTGTCATATCCCAAACAGGAAAACTGGGATCACCTGATTTGAAAGTGGGATAGCTTCTTCATCCTAACTCCTATGAGATTTATTCCACTTCCTAATGATTCTCCACTACTTTATGTATCAAAATCAAGCTTCTTACATCGCGATTCTTCCTGGTTTGATTAGAATGACAAAGAAGTTGTCATATTCCCAAACAGGAAAACTGGGATCACCTGATTTGAAAGTGGGATAGCTTCTTCATCCTAACTCCTATGAGATTTATTCCACTTCCTAATGATTCTCCACTACTTTATGTATCAAAATCAAGCTTCTTACATCGCGATTCTTCCTGGTTTGATTAGAATGACAAAGAAGTTGTCATATTCCCAAACAGGAAAACTGGGATCACCTGATTTGAAAGTGGGATCTTCTTCATCCTAACTCCTATGAGATTTATTCCACTTCCTAATGATTCTCCACTACTTTATGTATCAAAATCAAGCTTCTTACATCGCGATTCTTCCTGGTTTGATTAGAATGACAAAGAAGTTGTCATATTCCCAAACAGGAAAACTGGGATCACCTGATTTGAAAGTGGATAGCTTCTTCATCCTAACTCCTATGAGATTTTATTCCACTTCCTAATGATTCTCCACTACTTTATGATGAGATTTAAGGATGTAAATGATTATCTGAGTTTAGAAAGGATTATAGAAGAGAATAAGAGATTAAGAGACAGATTAGAGACTAATGGAGAATCATAATGAAATGAGTATAGAGAGAGATTGTTTAGAACTGTCTAATCTTATTATGAGATGAGGTTACAATATTTATAGAAGAGGCATTAGGGTTACAAGTCAAGAGAAAGCAGCACTAGTCATAAGCATGTGAAGTCAAGCCAAAGGGGAGCGTCCCTTTGAATGAACGGATGGTAAGGCTCACACGCTTGGCCTTTACAGCCTGTCCACGGCCTGGATGGATAAGGCTCGTCCCACCCTTATCCCTAAACGGTCTGATCAGTCTTGAGACCTTCTATGTACTCTAGAGGCTTTACTCACCCATCTCCTTCTTCCTTCATGTTTCCTCAGATGTACGGCCAAGCCCCTGTCCGTACATAGGCCGTACTGTCCGTACTCTTTCCATCACTTGCTTAGCTCTTCCTCTCCTTCTCATAATGACTTCCTCATCTCAACACTCCCCCTCAAGCTTAGCTTTGTGAAAGCCTAAGCTTGGATGGCTATGAGATCTTCCTCATTAAAAACCTCACCAAGGAAAACCCATTGGGACAAACCTTGATGAGGGAAAAAGAGTAAAGACCTCACAGCCAAGAGGATCAGCTCCTTCTCTTCCCAAGATCAATGAGGCCCAACCTGATATGAATGGACTCCATTGTCTTCTGTCTTGCAGCCTTGGTGAACACATCAGCCAACTGATCTTCACTCCTTGTGTAACATGGCAAGATGACTCCTAGAATGATCATTTGCCTCACCTTGTGGCAATCAACTTCAATGTGCTTGGTTCTCTCATGAAACACCGAGTTGGATGCAATGTGAATGGCTGCTTGGTTATCACAATGCATTGTCATTGGCGTGGCTTGATCAATCTCCAAATGCTTCAAGATGCCTTTGATCCACACCAACTCGTTGGTAAGCTTCAGCATAGCTCTATACTCAGCTTCTGCACTTGAGCAAGAGACCACCTTCTGCTTCTTACTCTTCCATGTCACCAAGTTGCCTCCAATGAATGTGCAATAGCCTGTGGTTGATCTCCTGTCTGCTCTATCACCAGCCCAATCTGCATCACAGTATCCAACCACTTCAGTGCTTCCATTGCAACCCATCCATACTCCTTGATCAGGTGAGCCGTTGAGATACATCAAGATCCTCTCCACCATGCGCCAATGATGCTCCTTAGGAACTTGCATGTGTTGACTCACCTGATTCACAGCAAAACAAATGTCAGGTCTAGTTATGGTAAGATAAATCAATTTGCCAACTAGTTTTCTATAGAGTTTAGGATCCTGATAAGGTTTGCTGTCTTCAATCTCCCCCTCTCGTGGGACTTTGTAGCCATCCTCCATAGGCATCCTTGCAGTCTTGCCTCCATAAGCACCTGCACCTTTCAAAAGATCAAGTGTATACTTCCTTTGGGACATGAATAAACCTTCCTTGGATCTACATATCTCAATTCCAAGAAAGTATTTCATTTCTCCCAAATCTTTAATCTCAAACATGGATTTAATGAACTCCTTGGTTGCTATGATACCTTCCTTATCACTTCCTGTGATAATGATATCATCAACATACACAAGAAGTGCAATCATACCTGAGGGAGTTGTGAGTGTGAAGAGAGTGTGGTCTAGTTCAGACTTCTTGAAGCCACGGCCATTCAGAGTAGTGCTCAGCTTGTTGTACCAAGCCCTTGGTGATTGCTTCAGCCCATAGATAGCTTTCTTCAATCTTAACACATTCCCTTTCTTCACTAAGTGTTCTAGGCCTGGAGGTGGATGCATATATACTTCATCCTCAAGTTCACCTTGTAAGAATGCATTCTTCACATCCATTTGCCATAACCCCCATCCAAGATTCACAGCCAAGCTTAATACAATCCTATGTATGTAGTTTAGCTACTGGTGCAAAGGTCTCTATGTAATCTTCTCCATAAGTTTGAGTGAAACCTCTTGCTACTAGCCTTGACTTCTTCCTCTCAACCTTTCCATCAGCCTTATACTTGATTGTGAATATCCATTTACTACTCACAGCCTTCTTCCCTTTTGGTAACTCACTCTCATACCATGTATCATTCTTGATCATGGCTCCTGCCTCAGCTCCAACTGATTCCTTCCATTCTTTATCCATGATTGCTTCTTCATAGCTTCTTGGAATATAGTTCTCATCCAAGTTAACCATGAACGCACAATGTTCTTCAGGGTATTGAGCAAAGGAACACACAACTCGAGAAGGATCCTCCACAGCTTGGGCATTGTAGTACACTCGCGTGTTTACCCAAGAGGAAGGATCCTTTCTAATCCTTGTGCTTCTCCTCAATACAGGTTGTTCTTGCACTTGAACCTGCTCATCTTGTATATGCGGTTCTTGTGCTTCACTGTGATGTTCTTCATCTCCTTGGTCTTGCTCACCTTGATGATGAGAACCTGAGTTGAACTCTTCTCCTTCTTCACTCAAGCCGACTCCTTCTTGGCCATTTTCTTGAGTTTCAGGTTCACTTCCCCCCTCATGATCAAGGTGAGGTGTTTGAGCAGCTCTTCTTGGTTCATTTGAGCTCTCTTCTGGTTGTCTACTTCTTGTGGACTGATCCTGATTCATCTTGATACCAAGACCTTCCAAAATCACTCTTAAGACTCCAGCCTTATCTGATGTAAGATCCCTCAAGTCTTCTTGATTCTTCTCTTCATAGTATCCTCTTTCTTCAATGAACTTCACATCTCTAGATACAAGTACCCTTCTAGCTTCTGGATCATAACACTTATATCCTTTTTGAGTTGTTGAGTAGCCAATGAACATTGCCTTTCTGCTTCTTGCTTCTAGCTTGTTCCTCAACTCTCCTGGTACCAACACATAACACAAGCATCCAAACACTCTCATATATGTCAAAGATGGCTTGCGCTGGTTCAGTACCTCAAACGGTGCTTGATCCTTCAATACCCTTGTAGGTATTCGGTTGATTAGATAGCAAGCAGTGGATACAGCATCACTCCAGAATCTTTTAGGTACATTAGCTTGGAACATTAATGACCGAGCCACCTCCATCAAGTGCCTGTTCTTCCTCTCAGCTACACCATTCTGTTGTGGTGTGTAGGGGCAGCTTGTTTGATGAAGTATTCCATGATGATCTAGATGGCTTTTGAACGCATAGCTTGTGTATTCTCCTCCATTATCTGATCTCAAAATTTTAATCTTAGCATGATAATGGTTAGTCACATAAGCTTGAAAGTTCTTGAATGCATCTATCACCCTATCTTTTGATGGAATTAGTGTTAACCAGGTGTATTTAGATTTTTCATCAATGAATGTGACAAAGTACTTATGATTATCTCTAGAGAAAATAGGTGCAGTCCACACATCAGTATGAATCAAATCAAAGCAATTTTCATAAACAGTAGATGTTCTTGGAAATACATTCTTACAATGCTTGCCTAAAATGCAAGCTTCACACTTATCATTTTCAAAAACCACACCTGGTAACATCAAGTTTAAAGCCCTCTCATGGGGATGACCTAGTCTAGCATGCCACAATGCATTTTTATTCAAACTAGAAGCAGAAGTAAATGAGCAGTTATGATTGGAAACAGGATCAAGCTTCTCAAGCATATATAACTCTCCCTTTGTAACTCCTTTTCCAATCAGTTGGCTGCTTTCAATATCCTGAAACTTCACATCATTAGGACTGAATATAACATTGCAATTCAAATCAGTAGTGCATTTCTTAACTGAAAGTAGATTTGATGTGAATTCAGGAATGTAAAATGCTCTAGTAGTCTTATCAAATAGCTTTAAGTTTCCTATTCCCTTAATAGGTATCTTATCTCCATTTGCAATCATCACACATCCATTAGTAGGTTCTATGTCTTTAATCAGGTTGGTGTCACTAATCATATGATGAGATGCACCTGAATCTATAATCAATGGTTTGGATGCATTGCTAGCATGATGGCAGATACAATTTGATCTATATGCATTCATCCTAGCATTTCTATCAATGCACTGCTCAATTCCAGCCTTACTATCATTCCTAGCAATCTCAGCCTTACTGTGAGTCATTTCTATAGTCCTAGCAATCATAGAAGCACCAAATGAATACCCATGAATGTTACCATTATCCTTGAGCATTTTGATGAGTGCATCCATCTCGGACCTCCTGATGAAGTCTTGATCATTGCCTCGGGGGTTGATGGCTCCAGTATAAGTCACCAAAGCTTTTCCATTCCCTTCACGGTTCTCCACTTCAGTTCCTCGGTTGGATGGCCCTGCTCCACTTGATCCTTCAGTCATGTGAGCTCTTGCCTCTTTCTCCTTTATGAACTTAGCCGGCTTCAAGTGGGGATGGAGTATCCAGCACTGAATCTTCTTGTGCCCATACCTCTTGCAATGATCACAATTCCCATTGAACTTCTCATACTTGTTGTAGCCAGCTTTGTTGGCTTGAGGAGGTTCTTCACGGTCAGATTGCACAGCATTTGCAAGAGATAAGTCTCCCTTGCCTCCAAACAAGCCCATTGAGCCCTGCTCCCTTTGTATCTGAGCACACACCTCCTCAAGGTCAGGTAATTTCTCGGACCTTAGCATGTGCTGAATGAGACCATTGTAGCTTGCATTCAATGTGAGCAGCAACCCAAAGACCTTGTCCTGCTCACGCCTCTCATTTAGAAGCTCTGGATCAACTGTGCTTGGCCTCAACATCTCCAGCTCAGACCACAGTGTCCTGAACCTCCCCAAATGCTTTGTAAACTCCATGTCATCTTGGGTTAACTCGTTGATTGCCTTCTTGACTTCAAACACTCGGTTCAGGTTAGAAACATTTCCATACACCTTCTTCAGAGTGTCCCACAGCTCCTTGGCTGTCTCACAGTAGCTATAAGCATCTAGGATAGCCGGTTCCAAAGAGGCATGAAGAACTGACATCACCATCATGTCTTCTTGTTGCCACTTCTCCACAACACTCTCCTCGGAGCTCTCTGCGTCACCCTCTTGAGTAATCGCCCTTGGAGCTTCACCAGCTGTGATATGCTTCCACAAACCCTTGCTTCCCACAGCAGTCTTCACCATCCTAGACCAGACTAGGTAGTTGCTTCCTTTGAATGTCACCGCGACCTTCATCTTCAAAACACTTTCCATCTTGAACAGCTTGACGTCTACAGCTTGAACACCCTACTAGATCTTGTACTGAGAACCCACACTGCCCTCTAGAACAAAGATTTACCCTTGAGTCTTCAAATGAACCTCCCACGGATCACCAAGACACACGCAAAGTACCTTGAGCTTTTGAACTCTCAAGAAACTCTCAAACACACTCACTTGTTCTCTTAAAGTTTCAAACTTGAATCCTTTAAGAAAGTCACTCACGAACTCAGATTTTAATCAACCTGGCTCTGATACCATATGAGATTTAAGGATGTAAATGATTATCTGAGTTTAGAAAGGATTATAGAAGAGAATAAGAGATTAAGAGACAGATTAGAGACTAATGGAGAATCATAATGAAATGAGTATAGAGAGAGATTGTTTAGAACTGTCTAATCTTATTATGAGATGAGGTTACAATATTTATAGAAGAGGCATTAGGGTTACAAGTTAAGAGAAAGCAGCACTAGTCATAAGCATGTGAAGTCAAGCCAAAGGGAGCGTCCCTTTTGAATGAACGGATGGTAAGGCTCACACGCTTGGCCTTTACAGCCTGTCCACGGCCTGGATGGATAAGGCTCGTCCCACCCTTATCCCTAAACGGTCTGATCAGTCTTGAGACCTTCTATGTACTCTAGAGGCTTTACTCACCCATCTCCTTCTTCCTTCATGTTTCCTCAGATGTACGGCCAAGCCCCTGTCCGTACATAGGCCGTACTGTCCGTACTCTTTCCATCACTTGCTTAGCTCTCTCCTTCTCATAATGACTTCCTCATCTCA